>NC_071100.1:36962500-37095000 GCF_024256425.1 Clarias gariepinus
GTGTAATTATTAGTGTTTGGTGGACGGTCAGGCAAGGTCAGAAAACAAGGATGTTTACCTATAACTTAAACTGTCTTATTGATTTAATGGTAATAAGGTTGCATGTGTAGAATTAATTTGTTTTTGTTCTTTTTTCTTTAGGCAGAGACACACACAGACACAAACAAACAGCAAAATATCCATTCTGTTTAAGGTTTTTGTTTTGATTTCAGAATAAGGATTCTCACCTAACCTCACCGACTGTTACACATTGGAAGCCAGTTAGATGCACATATTGTAAACCCTTTCTTTACAGAGCACAACCAAGATCAAAATCTGGAGGAAGTGTGAATCTTTAACGTGGGTTTATTAGTTTTAATAAAGGAATATAAAAATAAGTAAGAACATAGAAAGGATTACCAACTGGAAGAACCTGAAAAAACACCAGGATAAATATCTACCTGTGACAAGCTGAAAAAAATAACTTGAGTGTTCTGACAGCGAGGTTGCAGAAAGAGGCCACTTATGAACTTCTCCAAGTTTTCAGACTGGACACAATTTCAGAATGTTTTCTGTGGAGCCTGCACACAGTGTCACCGATAGTTAATATATGTGGGTCGAAAGAAGTTTATGTTAAAATGGCCTATATTGGATTCAGAGGTGGGAGAAGTATAAACTCAGTACTCAAGTAAAAGTAGAAGTACTTGTAATGTACTCCAGTACAACTCAAAATGTACTCCAGTACAACTAAAAGTTCCACTTTAATTTTTTTTTATGTTCTGATTTTGCTGGAGATCTATCTGACCAAGCTACTTAAAAAAAAGATTCTGAAGTATTTTAAACACAATATTAGTAGTTGATGCTGTTGATAACATAAATGTAAAATCTAATAGAGAGTGGCAACAAGATTTGCCATTAATTAATCATACGGCAGGTATACTGTAGCATTCTTATATTTTTTTAATTTCTTTGGTAGCTTAGTTAGCTACCCTGTATATTGCAAGTAGTCTATGCAATTAATCATGGGCATACCCCAAGCCTATATAATAAGAATAAAGAATATGCCAAAACATTATGGGTTTATTGCACAAAACGACATATTGTTGTTGGCATAAAACATAAACCAAACGTGTAAGAGTTTGCAACCCTTTTGCTCAGTAACTTAGCTGGTTCATTTCTAATTTTACCTTGACAAGTATGCCTGTTTGAGACACCTGAAAAAGAAACCAGAAAGATGTGCAGCCCAGAGACCAAGTGGGTGGCATTCATTTGCCCAGGTAACTGTCAATCACTTTAGCAATCTGTGCTTTCATGATGACCTGCCAGTCATATCTAAAAACTTGGACTGGTGGTATTGTTTCGCTCGTGTCTTTCCTACATGGAGTGTACTGAAAAAAAATGAATGTTCATGTAAATAAAAGAGGAAAATGGAATGTCTTTGTAAATGTTAAAGTACAAGTTTTTCTTTGAAAATTGTAGTAAGTTGAAGTAAAAGGCAGACCATAATACAGAAATTCTTTAAATAAAGTCACTCACTCTCAGTCATCATCTATACCACTTTATCCTTTATATACTGTAGGGTCGTGAATATCCCAGGATACTTAGGGCACGAAATTGGTGGCTCACAAATACACACACATGCTCATTCACACACTACAAGCAATTTTTGAACACCAATTAACCTAATCTTTGAACTGTGGGAGGAAATCAGAGTATACGGAGGAAACCCACCAAGCACGGCAAGCACATGCAAACTGCATATTTAAAATATTTTTTAAAATATTAAAATACAGTGACAGAATAGTCGTACTTCATTATTTCTATCTTCTGATTGTGGTATTGTGGTCTGACACAACATTCCTATGTTTCTATAGGAATCCACTGATATATTTTCTTTTGTACTATTTCAACCAGCCTATAATAATTTATTTATATTGATATTGTTATGAAATATTCAGCATTTTTCTACTAATCATGAATCACCTCTGAAATTGTGTCATCTTAACGTATGTATAACCTTTAAATCTCCACTAACAATGAAAGAAAAAAAAAAGAATAAGCTGAAATTACCAAGCATAAATCGCCCAAAAATGGTCAATATAATTAGTGGGCAGTAGGTAGAGCTACCATCTGGACCCCTGTCCCCAAGGACAAAATAAAGGAGGGAGATAGTGAGAAAGAAAGTCTATGTGTGTGAAAATCTTCTGACCATAGCAGATGTTGCACTGTGTGACCACATAAATAAAGTCCAACAGGAGACTAACAACTGTGACATCACACCCTGTTCAAGCGCACGCAGTCACACACCCACCATCCTTTCAACCTTTTGCTTCAGAGATATTCGTGTAAATGAAGGAAGGATATCATCACTTCTTAATTTTGCTTTTGACCTTTATGTTTTTCAATCTCTAGCTCTCTTTGTCTTGCTCTTTAAAACTTTTTTTGAGTTCTGTCTATCCGGTCTAATAGTGACCCCGCATCTGCTCAAAGTGTGGTATAAATTTAGACGTGATGGAAGGGAGAAAAGAAAAAACACATCAGTCAAAATAATAAAAAAGAAAAAACCCACACGCACACTTTCACTACCCAAGGCAGTTGTAGCTAGCACCCATGAAAGCGCTGAGAACCCATGTTTATTTATGGAAAAGACCAGATGGTGGCAGCTGCTAAAAAAAATTTTTTTCTTTCTTTCTATCTTTTTTTTTTTTTTTGCTGTTGCAAAAAAAAACTGGTATACTAGTACCTCTTTCTTTGTCTAAAACACATCTGTGCTTTGTATACATGTGGAATAAATCATCAGCATATACTGTACTCTATGTCCTTCTGCACAAAAAGTCTTTGTTGCTTTTTCCATCAGGTCCTTTCTTTCATGTTTTGTGACCTTCCGTGAGTGATGTCTGAATATCCTAGAAGATCTGATACACAGA
The DNA here is from genome assembly GCF_024256425.1 of Clarias gariepinus. Lineage (NCBI taxonomy): Eukaryota > Metazoa > Chordata > Actinopteri > Siluriformes > Clariidae > Clarias > Clarias gariepinus. The sequence continues at coordinate 36,965,407 of NC_071100.1, forward strand.
CCTGACAATGCAGGAAATAAATGTAAATCTGATATCTCTGACAGAAACCATGCAGTCGATGCAATCAATGACTGAAGGGGGAAAAAAGACTGTACCTAAATAATTCACAGCTCTTGTAATCTAAGAATATAAACTTGATAAAACGTAAGAAAGACTATTTTAAGGTTCTTAACAGTCTGGCAGTCTGAATCCTGCTGTGATAATCAAGTGCAAATTGGTTTAGTAGGAACCAGGAGAGTTTCACTTGAATTCATTGATATTGCATTCACCTCATTCATTTTAACACTTCAGTAACACACTCAAAAGACCAAGAAAAAAAATATTTTTAAGAAAAAACTGTTTAGTGACTGTCAATCACTCCTTACACCTACTGTTCCACACACGCACAAACAAACATACAAGATCACTATATGACATTTCTCCAATTACATCTAGAAGTGTGTCATGTGGTGAGGAACATTTAGACCTACGAATGATTGTTACTGTGTGTTTGTAGGCTGGGTGGGAGGGGAGGGTGTCTTATTAGCACAGGTTTGTCACAGTACTACATGTATTTAGTAACACACACACACAGGCCTATTATTGAGTCACTATGTGACACAAAGTACGTGTGACACTAACACCATTTGGTGCTTATGGAGATACAGACAAAAGGTGAAAATAACATGTCAAACTGCTTGGCTCAATGCTTAGGGTTTAAATACATTAATGACCTGAAAATAACTGAAGCGGATGTTTGGAGCTCTGTGAAATCACAAAAAAAAACAGGTTTTCCTTCACATCTTACACATCTACATCCAGGACTATACATATATTGACATACAGTAGTTATTAATGCAGCTAATTATTAAGCCTAAACATCAATCTAACCCTAACACTAACATCAGTATCTTTTTTTTTTTTTTTTTTTTAGTCCAATCTGTCAGATAACCCATGCCTGTGGGAACATTTGCTCCCCACTAAGATATAAAGACATGCCCACACACACACATACACACACACGTACATACACACTCATTAGGAGTCATGGCTATAGGCATTAAAGATTTAGGTTCTCATTTAGCTGATGATTTCACAGGAGAAAAAGAACTAGGTGATAGAGAACAAATGATCTTTTTGTTTTCTTCCCTTCCTTTCATCGAAATTAAAAATTAATGCCTTGAAGCAATGGTCTACTGAGACCTTTCTCTTGGTCTCCATGACTCTTCATCCACATCTCTCTGTCTTCTCTCACTTTCTTTCCCCCGCACTAGTCATGGCAGCTCTCAGAACTCACTACACTCACAACACCATAGGTTGTCCTTGTTGTCCAGACTTCATGACAGAAAAGGAGTAACAAGCAGGAAATGCCAAATCAGTTAAAAAGCCAAATGCATAGTGAATTTCAATTCAGCAGCTTTTAATTGTATGGACATGTTACCTGTTTTGTAATATCTTGATTGATGTGTAATGATAAACGTTTTGGCAAATACACAAAAAATGGGGAAAAAAGTGTTTTTATATATTTGAAGTAATATCAGGGTACTGTAACAGGTTGCATAATAATCTTCTAAAAAACAAGTAATGTACTTCAAAAATACACATCTAAACAGTATTAATGTGATCATATTCTCATCATTGGGCAGTGTTCCAAATCATTGGGCTGTCTTTACACTAGAAAAAAAAAAAGGGTCATACATATCATTGTTTATTAGATTCAGATCACGATTTACAATACAATGTTATTGTACCTCTTTAGGACTTAATAGCACCAAGGTGCCCCCTACAGCTGGGATTTCCATTTAGAGTGCCAGCTCTGCCATGTTGTTCCAGGGTACTGAGATCTGGGACCACCCTTAGCTATATTCATGTTGAGAGTGAGGGATCCATCACGACTACATTGCTATGTAGCATATAAAGCAGCTACTAGTCTGCATTTACCCTTCAGATTCCAGTACTTAGCATTCTCTGTTGAGCGCTCTGAAACCCTGAGAGATAAAAAGGAAGAAAACCTTAAAAAAGAGAATTATATTAGGTTCACGTTTTCTGAGTTTAAAAACACCAATGGATATCAGTAAAACTGTAAAACGTTGCCTTCACATAAAATGCTCCATGGACTTCATTAAAGTTGCTGAACATCTGAAGCAATTTGTTCCCTGGTATCTTTTCTCTTCCAAAACACATATTTGCAAATAGACATACAGGTCTTTCAGTTGTGTTTTAAAGCCAGAGTCTAAATCACTAGAGAAACTGGTCCTATTGAGGAGCATCATCCCAGGGAAATGTTGTTGTTGTTTTTTTGGCTCCAAAAATCTGTTCATTATGAATGTTTAAAGTAGACAAAATATGGCATGTGGTCAAGTTGGCACACAACAGATTTGTCTCTCTTTGGAGGCATAGCAATAATGGAAAAAATGTTTTTATTTACTTACAGGACAGTGCAAAAGTCTTGTGTCATTCCTCTCCTTCCTATCCCCAAAGGAAATTAAATGAAAGAAATGGGATTAAATGTTTTACCGCAACAGGCTACAAAGTGCCCAAAGTAACAATTTCAAAATTGGTTGTTTACCGGAACAACCTCTGCAGCAACCTCATTCCCACTCTTGTCTGTTCCACCCGGTTCTGGCTCAATCATTTACCATCATCTGTACTTGTTTCTCACTGGTTTATGCCTTAAGTTAGACTTTTTTTTTTGCATGAACGATTTATAATTCACTGTGGGGCTTAACAAACAAAAAACATTCCTCAGAAAACTTTTGCACCGTACTATACATAAGGCACAGATCAAGATCAAGGTCAAACATACTGTAGTGGTGGCCTAGTGATTACAGCTCTGGGTTACTGATTAGAAAGTCAAGGGTTCGTGTCCCACCAAGGCCACTGCTACTGAGCAAGGCCCTCAATAATACATGACCATACAGTTGTTTCTGAGCATAACTTCCTAACAACCAGGGCTCTATGAAGAGAACGTAATTAAACTTTGCTGTAATTTATGTGCAAAATAAACATTTAAACTTACTTATAATAAAATATCCATTCACTTTTTAAAGTCCTAATGCTTACTTAAGTCTTACAAATCACATAAATATATATATAGGGTTAGGGTTAGGGTATATAGAAAAACTGTTGATTGATAAATGAACTTTTCAATCCAAAATGTCATAGCACAATCAAATATTTGCAAAGTATGAGTAATAAATCAATGTCAAATTCAAGTTTAAATTTAACCAAAGGCACAAAAATGGGGTATACAGCTTATAGGGAAACCGTGTGATGAGGGGCACCACAAAGGTGGGAAAAAACGTACTGTATTATGAGAGTGCAGAGTTCTTTGGCACCCTGTGGTCAACCTGTCACAATAGTGATACATAATGGTAAATTAAATTAAACCAGTTTTATAGCAGATAGTGTGCAGAGAATGTGCATGTGCTTTGTCAACTTACATGTCAAAGTCATAGCTATAGCTTCCCTATTTATGGAATATATGCTTTTTAAAGGAATAAGCACCAATTTAACAAGTAGAATACAATGTGAATGGCATATGCAAGGAAGTCAACCAAACCTCTTTTACATATTTGACCTTGCTGTGACTTTGTGATTTAGATTTTTGGATCAACAGTATTCCTAAATATTTTTAGTTATAAATCCTACAAACATTCAATCACTTATTTGAAAGAAATCAGGCTAATGAGAGTTACAGATGGCCACAAAGAAGACTCAAAACATAAGTTGTCCACCACCAAGTGACACAGGCATTAAAATTTCGCTTGGGTGGTCACATTGATGTTACGTATAACTCATGTTACAAGTAATACGTGTTTTCCACTCATGTCAGTGCATATGTCAGTTGTCCCTTGAAAAGATATCTTAATTAAAGTTATGAGACAGGACAGGCATCAAGACATCAAGACAGTATTTACTCATGCTTTACAGACTGGGTAGCACAGTCAGGGAAACAATGAATTAGAGCAGGAGAAGCTTCCACACATCCTAGCACCTGGCTATATAATCTTTATCCTGGCCAAGGTCATGGAGTCCTTCCCAGAAATACTGGACGTGGTGTGGGAATGCTCCCTGGATTGCACACTAGCGCATCACAGCAAATAGATTACACTCATTCACACTGTCAACCAGAGAATGCCGAGATAAACAGTAGCATTGCAACATTACTTGTACACCACTGTCTATACTGATAAATGTTTTATTTAGCCCAGAGGTTTCTAGGTTCTGATTTAGGACGATTAGTATTTTTAAGGCTCATTTTAAAATACTTAGCAAAAAAAAGAATCTTCTTAAATACCCTGATCATCCTAATGATCATCCCTGATCATTAAGCCCAGTATTGTGAAGGGTTCTACATTGCAACCTGGGCAGCTTTGGTGACTCCACCAGACCTCGGGGTGTTTGGCCCCAGGATGTTTGTGGGAAATTGTTTGGGTGCTGTGGGTTGTAGGGAATGACCTCCATGGATTGGTCTTATCTGTCTGGCACATTCCATTGATACTCGAATGGACTGCGATCTGAAGAGTGTGGAGACTGAATCAACAGCCTGAAAGTTTTTGCCTACTAAGACCCAGGGTATGCGACAGGGTGTGATGCAGTAAGTGTTTAAATACCTTTCTATTGTGTCCAGCATTGACTTTTTTCAGGAACTTGTGCTACTTTGGATTTTCTGTGGGATCAGATCAGACAGGGTAGCTTTCGGCCCCCACAGGCATAGATGAGCCCATTATCCTGTCATGAAATTTACTGGTATATAATTAATAATCCATGTTATTTACCTGGTAGTGTCAGTGTTAGTGTTGTTGTAATCAGTGTCGGAGAGTAGTTAGCTACAACTACTGTAGTAGTGTAGTAGTAACTACTACAAGTGACAAGTGACTAAAGCTGTTTTGCGACAATGTCAATTGTTAAAAGCGCCATACAAATAAAATAAAATTGAATTGAATTACTCCTAAGTTAGATATATATTTTTGAATCAGTGCTTCTTCACCAAGCATAGTTTAATGCAGAATAATACCATATTTTGATTTAGTGCTTGGAAACAACCTGTTTATTATTATTCAAAATCAAAATATGGTAAAAAAAAAAATATATATATATATATATATATATATATATATATATATATATATATGGTAAGCATCTAGAACCCAGTTCAACACTTCTCATTAACAGAGAGCATACATTGGTACGCATGCCTCAGACCTGTGTGAAGAATAACAGGACTGCACTACGTTTAAAGAGGATTAATTCTTCTAGTGCTGAAAACGTAATAAAAAATTGTCTATGGCCGGTTTTACTTTGTGCAATAAATAACGATTTCCCCAGTTTTGGCAAAGTTACTCTCATGTACTTAGCAACATTGTTTTATAAGCTTCTAGTGTAACTAGCTTCTAATATGTTGTTTCCCTACAGCTTAGTTCTTAAATCACGAGTAGCTTATATCTTGACAAGTTACATTTGCAATACAGTGGAAATCCGTTGTCCTTTGTAATGAATTTAAAGTGTGTGTGCGTGCATGTGTGCACGCGTGCATGTGTGTGCTGAAAAGAAAATTAAGAAATTAAGAAAAAATGAAGGAATATGAAGGATAGTAGTCTAGACATGCACAAAATGTATCAGACAAATGTTCATCGTAGTGGCTCTTTTTAGGAAAAAAATTCATACAGTTCGATCCAGTCAGGTCATAAGCGCATCGTCCATCACTGCCACACCCAGAGACACGATGTCCTTCTGGGAGCCGTTGCCTGGCAACGGGGGCTGATTGAGTTTTCCTGCATATGTGTGTGTGTGTGTGTGTGTGTGTGTGTTGACTACTATGGTGTTAGAAATATAAAATAAGCTATTGTACCAAACCATAACATAGATATACACTTCAACTAATTTTAATTCATGTTTAAAAAATTGATGGTTGATATTTTGTGTAGTGTATGAAACACTAAATAGTTAAAGTTTTTGTCTCGATATGGGTATTGTTGTAAATATTGTTAAAACTGCATATATACTGTACTTTGCCATGGGGTGTGTGTGAGTATGTGTGTGTTCTGGTAAAGTTCAATGTGTTCTCCCCACTGTGATGCAGTGATATGTGTGGTTATAACCTTAATCGACTCTGACAGACACTAAAAGGTTCTCCTGAACTCCTAGGGTCTTTACACCTGAAGAGGTCCCTGTGCAGGACAACATACCTCTTCCTCTCTAGCTCTCTTTACCTTTTATGGCTAATACAGCTTTAAAGATAAAGATAAGAATTAATTTTAAGGACAAAATAAAAACAGAAAAAGACTTGTAGACTTGTAGTTTTTGTATGATATAAGTTCATCAGACTTGGGCTCTTGGGTCAGTTAAACATTTGGAATTGTTTTCCTAACAAAGGTATGATGGTTAATGTTAGAGTTAGTTTAAGTTTTTAACTTTTTAACTTTTTTTGAAACTTACTTGGCATGAGCCGGAGCAAATCACAGCCACACAATTCTCACTGCTCACTACTGTTAATTTGCACTTAACTTGCTAACTTGCCATATATATATATATATATATATATATATATATATATATATATATATATATATATATATATATATATATATATATAAGACATGTTAGGCTTCTGTATCCTCCTTCATGCTTCATGTTTTCCTGGTAATTAAATATTATCCCAAGATTGTTTATGAATTATTAGTGATAGAAACATGCTTTCACCGTTTTGAAATATTTGATAATATTCATTTTGCACCATGAATAGAAAAAATATCCTCCATTTTGAGGTTTATTCCTTCAGTTATAAAAAAAAAAATGGATGTCAGTCATACCTACTTTAATCTGACATTCAAGTATGTTGATGGCTGTATGTTATATATTGTCTAAGATGTTTATCTCTAAGGGGAATGCATTATGCTAGAAATTCCATCCATATGCTGTACATGCATAAATTAGATCATCAGACATGGTTAGGCTGAACTTCCTGTTGCAACAGATGGTCTGCCAAATAACATAAGTTGGCCATTTTCTTTTAATAAATATGATTTATTGTGTGATTGGATGAGTGTGATATTATTTCTTGCTTCTTTGATTTTTAGTTCATGATTTAAATTCGTAAAGTTTCAAAGATTAGACAAGATATTGTTGTTTACAAAAATTTATTCATACAAATCTTACAACACCTTATTTTTTTTTGGACATTTTACTAGTGATCTCTTTAGCGGTTCCCATTTTTTAAAATAATCTACTATTTATCTACACAAGAAATAGATTAATTTCTTTAAGTTTCATCTAAAGTAAGGCTTCAGGGGCTCTCAAACGTTACAGACAGGATGAATTTCAGAACTGTGAGTGTCCTATGATTTCTACTTGGCTATCAATCACACACTACACAAAGTGAGGCTAAGACAGAACAGGAAATGGTGCAGGAAGTCAAACAAAATAGAGTGGGCCAGGTGACAATCGAATGAAAGTCATGTAATCCAGTGAAATGGAAAGAGTGTGAGCAGGTGATGTGCAGCATTGGAGGGCCACTAACGTGCCATCTGAGATTGGTGGCCATTTTTTAAGTCGAAGCAAAGGCACCCGAGCTGCAAGCTGCCCTCCTGCGTCACAAAGCCTGCAGGAGAATGCATAATTAAACAAACATTGATTTCACACTCACACCCTCTCTCTTACACTTTCACACATACATTCACTGCAGCCTTGAGTTGGTGTTCTTTAAGAATATCCCCCCGCCCCACAAACGCCCCACATTCTTTCTAAAATCGTAGATTTTACTCATCTACTCGCATACCTAAACAGAAACATGTGCAAATGGACTGCAATATGTTTTTATATGCAATTAAGACTGCACACGACTTCAGGATCTCAGTGAGATCCTGATTAAGGCTATTAACATTTGCGACTAAAGAGACATGACACACGAAAAGTCCCCAGAAGGTCCCAAATCACATCTCCACACACAGCAGTAAGATGAACACAGGGATAGATGAACATGGAAAATGCAGTAATGCAGAATTAATGAGAGCAGGTTGCAGGGCCAGTTTTGTCATTAAGGAAAGACTTTAATCTGTAAATCTTAACGTGCCCAGTGTGTTTTTCCAACAGGAGAAAAACATTTGAGCTCAAATACAGAATAAAAGAATAGATCTAATTTTCCACAACCACAAATTCATGAGAAATATTTTCCACACATACACAGACTCCACATCTATAAAAGCTGAACAGTATGCTTGTAATAAATGAGTAAACACATTCACAGGCTCCCAGTCTGAAGCTAGAGAGGTGAGGAAGATCAGGTGCTTGGACATGCTTTTACAGAAAGAGGAAAGAGGTTGTGTAGTAGCTCAGATAAAGAGACATATCTAAGGAGGCCTCTAGTCTACAACTGTGTTCTGGAGAGTGGGTCACATTTACTTCATGAAGGGAACCCAAGAGTTATTTTTCGAAGTAAGAAAGGTGTGAAAGTTAATGTGTTTAACTCATGTAGAGTGTGAACAGGTGAGAAAGAAAAGGAGTTGGCTCGTGAAATTTAGGCGCTAGATGGCAGAGGGGGAGAACATCACGGGAGAAAGAAGGAAGAGTGAGAGGCACTTATCCCGACAAAAAGTAAAGGGCTAAAGTACGGGCCAGAGCCACAAAGCCACTCACCAGGAAATTGGGAATGAACTGCTCACAGTTCCTCATAAATGCCTCAAACTCATCCCCATCTGGAACCGCCCCAATGTCTATGTCTTGTAGAAATTGGTGCAAATCTAAGTCTTCAGGGCTGTTGTAAATAAAGAAGACTGCACGCTTAATTTCAAGTTCCAGCAAATAAAGAAAAGAAGAGAAGTAACATTCAGTGCAATGATTGTCTTTAAGACAAATTTATTTACTCATACTCATAATGGTAGATTAATATATTTAAAAGACAAAAAACAAATTATCGGAAGCATACCCTCCAAGTGCACATACACTTAAGGTCTAAAAAACAAATAAGGAAATATAGAATATATTTGGTCAGACTAAATGATTGGTCCACAAAGTAGTGTTGTGCGCTCTGACGTGCTTCAGTACAAAAAGAAAGAAAAAAAGAAAGAAAACAGTGTCATTATCAAAATATTCATACATAAAGTACATGTTTTCAAAAAAAAAACATTGGTCACACTCTTGATCTCAACACTCTTGACTGACCGCACAAAACAAGGTGGATTAAGCGGCTGTGGGCGGTTTGTGTGTTTTGAAAGCACTAAAAATAGGCGAATCGTCGTCCTTTGGTTCTAACTCTCTGTCTGTACCTTTTGCCGAGGACGGCGGCCAGATATTTCCGCACGGCCATTTGCTTCCGGTAGCGGCTGTAGCTGTCAGTGAACACACCGTCCGAGTGGCGCTTAGCCAGAGCATCTGCCTCCTCCATAGCACTGCCTCCTCTGAGACAAAGAGAAAGAGAGAGAGAGAGATGAATAGCAGACATGTTATCAAAAGTAATTAACACTTTCATACTAAACAGTATATGGCAAAAAATAGGCTATGGAACTTAAATATTTTATCTATTCTTCATGTGTGTTTGTGTGCATGGCTTTTGGACTACACCTAAAGCTCATACAACTACTGCCCTATGTTAACACATCCCAGTATACACTAGCCCTGGGTTGCCTGCAGAACTAAACAAAAGAAAAACAAGAAATAAACTAAATGTACTCCTTAAAAGGGTTTTAGTTAGTCTTTAAGGCTGCTTTAATGTGAGCAGATGAAGTCCTGAGAACTATGAGTCCTGAAGACATCAGGCATATTTATATTTGTAGGATTTTAATTGGTCCTGAAGATGTACCCTATAGGTCTACAAGCCTGAATATATCCTGTTGTCTTACATGTGCTCAGTGGGCAGTTGGGTGATACTACAGGATTGAATGTTATAGTAGAGTATTCCACTGAAACAATGTTAAATGTTGTATTAAAGGATTTGGTATGAAGTCTTCAACCATACTAAAGTCCATTACAAACAAAGAAATATTTGTGAAGCTAAAGCCATCTAACTGTAGATCTGCATCATCTGATATTTTTTCTATTCATCAAGTCTTTTTCTTTGAGGTTTGGTTTATATCCTTATAATAATCTGTAATTATCATCCTAATGCATTTATGAATTAGACACAAAGTATTCACTGATTATCTTATAATCTCTCTGGCAGATTAAAACAAACTTGATTTTTGCCTAGGTCCGGTTCTTTCTTTCTTTTTTCTTACTATAAGAAAAAATATTGGGACAGACTATCCACATAGACAGGAACAAAAAGATAACACTGAAACATGGAATGGCAGTTTAAGCATCCACAAAAAAGACTTAAATAGTACAAACAATTGCAGTTGTAAGACCTTACCTTCCTAACTTTTTGTAAGTTAGGAAGGTAAGGAAAGTGGGGACAGAGAGACAGAGAAGGAGAGAGGGAGACAGAGTGCGCTTACCCTACACGTTTTGCCATCAGAGTAGCCAGGTATTTCCGGGCTGATAACTGACCCAGCTTTTGCCTGTAGGCTTTATTAAACATCCCATCTGCATGTCTTTCCATTCTGGGGTGACAAAACGCCAAAACACACACATTGTCACACACACTGCACGCTGAGATCGACATGCTGGACCACAAAGACTCAATCATACTTTCCAAATCTAAGACAATGCTCTTTCACCAAACTTAGCATCTTTCATTCAGTTCAGCCTGTTTAATTGGCTGGAGGATGGTTTTTATACAGGGGTTACACAAAACACACATTTATATAACACATCTATTACACACTGATGAACAAAAATAGTTCTTATGGACGAGACAAATAATGTTCAAAAGGGTGGATGGAAATGAAAATGGCTTCACCTTTTCTCTGAAGGAGAATAGATCTCGTAGACATCGTCCGTCTCTGATGGGGAGCTTCTGAGTGCGAGCTGCTCTGAGTCAAAGGCCAAGTCTGCTAATGAAGTCCCGTCTTCATCATACGCCGCAGTCTCCAGTCTGCAATAAACCACATCCATTTACATCTCAGGATGCTGGATTTCCCCACAAATCGTTTTTCTTTTTCTTACTTTCACATATGCTTTCCTTGTCAAATTCACCTGATCCGTGACACCATGTGTCTTAGAATAGAACAAAAAGCGATTCTGTCCGCCAAGCTACAAAACCTGACAGTGAATATTAATAAACGGAAGCTGCGGAAGCTGCAGAAATGATTACGCGCGATGACAGCGCTTCATCATTCCATTACAAATTTATTTACCAGATAATTACAACACGTGCACGACTACATCATTAATTTATTAAGTGATTCATTTTCTCACGTTAGTAAAATTATTTTTTTTAATAATTAGCTATATTTGTCACGTTTTTATTACTACCTTTAAAAAATAACGCGCTGATTAGAAACCTGTCGCAGTGCCTAATTGAAAGTAAAGCTATTTTTTTTTTTAACTTATCTGTTTATAAAAACCCCTGATTTACTGATCTTCACTTTTACGGGCTGCACCGATGAATGCCAAAAGAATGTCCAGAAAATCGTTCTCTTAGACCATAAGGATGCGCCGTGGCTAAACCAAGACCGCGTCTTCTGTTAGTCCCTCATATTACTTCATCAAATAAATAAATACATATTTTTTTCTTCGTTATTTTCCGATGCTTCCCGCCGATCACGCAGGTTTTGCCCGTTTTCGTGTCGTCCTACCTGAGCGGCGAGGACGCGCTGCACTGCACCAGGAGCGCGTAGATGAGGAAGCCTAAAGTCCCTCTGCTCCCAGACATGATCATTCTGCAGGGGGAAAAGTATATATATAAAAGATCACATACTTAGATCAAACACATTGGTTAATGTTTTAAAAGGTGCTCAAGCACATGTTTGAATGAATTTAATAAGTGTCAGGAAAAGATCTAAAGTTGTGTGGATAAAGCGCAGCAGGTGTCCTGACAGAGAGAACCAGTTAAGCAATTAAGTCGATTTGATATTGGGATAAATTGCTGTTTTGGTCAATAAACGTTACAAACTTTGCTTAACACACAATGCATATCGAGTTAGTTCAGTATGAAATAGCATATTTATTAAAACATTTATACGACACATTTAATATGATATTTTTTTATGATTTTTTTTTTACCTAGAAGCTGGTCGGGCTTTGACATACCTGCAGCGGTGCAATTAGAGGGATGCAGTCCGGTGAGGCTGCGAGATAGAAATCTCTCTCTCTCTCTCTCTCTCTCTCTCTCTTTCAGTCTGATCTGGCGCGTCTCCTCCAATTCTCAGTTATAAAACTTCACTGCCGGGCTCCTTGTTCTGCAGCCACCAGCAGCGCGCAGGACTTCTAAACTTATAAAGGCGTTACTCAGATTTCTCCGCTGCTCTGGACGCCTGAAAGATCGCATCCTATGTCTCAGTCTCAGGCGGCAGTGCGAGTTTTATTCTGCTGTGGCGAGGCGAGCCCTTTTCACTCCCCGTCGACGTCACTCACCTCGTTCCTCCAGGACCGACGCACTTTCTTCGTCATGGATTTACTTGGGCTGGGGGTAAAAGAGGAACGCTAATTTGACACCATAAGCGAATGCTAATATGTCTTTGTTTTTTTTATGAGTGTGTTTGTGTATGGTGGTGGTGGGGGTGGTGGTTGGGCAACGACAGGGGGGGTTGGGTGGTGGTTGGCGTGGGCAGGTTCAGGTAGACGCTGAATGACTCATCGTGACTGCATGCGGAGCTGTCCACCTTCCCAGTGCTGAACTCGACCTTTTGGATTTACCGACTTCTTTGAACTTCTTAAAGGCCTTAACACTTAAGTGATAGGCCACACTATGGACGCTGATGTTAAGGATTTTATTTTTTAAAGGGCTGCAACAAACTGTATTTCCAGATTTGTTTGTTTAGATTGTGTGGAATATCTAAGACAAAAATTTAAACAAGTAAAAATGCAGATGGAATGGATTTAGTGAGAATTTGGTTTATGTGCATGTTGGTTTCGTTCAAGCTGCATATTTTTACACACCTATTTAAAGTAAAACTTTTCAAAGAATTTCTAACTGATGAGCAGAATATCTTTTTTTATTATTCTGCTGAGACTTAAGTGAATGAATCACTCGGCTTCTTACGTCATATGGCCATGTGACGAAGATTCAACAGTACTATCTCAGTGGACACAGGCAGGACGTCTTCAGCACTAAAGACCTACAGGGGACGTCCTCAGGATCCATTAAAACCCTAAAACACCCCAGACGTTTTCAAGAATATTTCCTTCCCATACCAAAGTACAAAACGTCCTCATACTAAAGTTCTTAGTTTGTAACGACGACCTAAAGACCTTTAAATAAGTCTTAAGTTTTAAATACTGTTTACAGTTCTCACGAGGACCAGTCTGCTCGCCCACTGTGAGAGTATAAACTAATAAACTTTAGTCAAAGTTAAAACCCCGATCATTTTTATCCTCTTCATAAAAAACAAGTTCAAATTACTTTAACGCGCGCGCCATCCAGTGTTTTGCAGTAATAAACTGGGTATTGAACACGTTACACATGTGCGCTATAGTTCTCCTTGTGCATATCAAACGTTGGAGGCGTTACTGTTAACAATGTAAAGATTTTTTCGATTTGCACATGTGAGACTGGATCATATAGCCTAGCTGCAAAATCCATAAAACATTATGCCGCATCAGATCGTGTTCTCCAGCACCAGCCCGACTCTAGAGTCTCATTCTGCGTAAATCCCTGGAGAACTCTGTGAGCGGCTCTTCCCCGAAATAAAACCGCACCGGTAAATAGACCAAATCTAATACTGAAGTCACCATCAATATCCCAGCGGCATGACGACCTCAAACGGAGAAGCGGTAAACAGGCGGAGTCCTGTCATGCAACTGATAAGACTGTATTTACTTCATTAGTTTTTGATTCACTGAAGGATGTTTTGTGTGGAGACGTTTCAGATAGAATCTGTTACAGCCCTAGATTAGATTACCTGAGAATTTTGTGAATGTGAGCTATTTCATGAGCAATAATATGGGCTACTCTAATCTGCTGTGAAATCTCTCTCTCTCTCTCTCTCTCTCTATCTCTCTCTCTCTCCCAATATCACTCACTAAAACAAAAATAACTGTAGTTGTGTATGAATACGTTAGGGAGGTGAGGAAAGAGGGGTCAGAGAGAGAGAGAGATTTTAATTTAAAGAAATTGAAGTGTGGCTTAATTAAGTGCAATATTTATAATTAGGTTTAATTTTGTAATTGAGAGTATTTTGGCTTTGATCCCAAGCAAAGCCGTGATCTTACACCTCTCTCTCTCTCTCTCTCTCTCTCACTCTAACTCTCTCTCTCTCCTCCGACTCAACTTTAGCACAGGCTCTTCTTTTGTGGTTTGTCATTGCTGATAGCAGAACGGAATTTCCCGCGCTACATGGTCAAGACAGACGGGTTCTTTAATTATTTGGAGGACAAATAGTTATATATTACACATATAGAATCTGTCTATATAAAATTATATTGTTGCTGATATCGATTTTGTATATATATATATATATATATATATATATATATATGCTTTAATCGAATAGAAAATCCAAGTGGTGTGATGTATGTCAAAATTATGTTGATTTTTTTAAAATTAGCTTGCACTAAAAAAATCTAAAAGATAGTAGTCAAACCAGGAGTTTTTATTGTGCAGATTAACAGAACACAGTTATGAGAGTAAAAACTACCTTTATTTCTCAATATAATCCCCTGCTCCACTAAGGCACTTATCCCAGCACTTAGTGCTTGGATACCATTAAGTAAGAAAGTTTTCTCAGTACACTGGAGTCATTATTATGTTCTTCTTCCAGTCTGAAACGCTGGCCTTCTAGGAACTCCTATAATGGCCCAAAAATTTGAAAATATCTTTGAGTGAGGTCAGGACTGTATTTTTGAGTCAAGTCAGGACTGTACAGGAGATAACTCCCAGCTGACTTCCTGTACCACAAGTTGGCGACATGATATCTGTTGATTTTCAAGGTTCCGGTGTTCTACTCTCTGAATGTTCATGGGAACAACTGCAGTGAGCTCCAAGCCACCTCGGGCCGGGATTGTCATTCACAAACATACCTCCTTCTTTAAAATGTTTGCATCATTCAAATGTTTTACCATGGTTAAGGGACTCATCACTGCACAATTCTTGTATAAATGCCTTCTGTAAATCGATTTTATGCCTTCGTTCACAAGACATTTCTGGTTTGCCTTGAACACCCCTCTATAAAATATTCATTACTTCATGGCCAGTAATCATAATACTGGAACATGACCATTTTATCCTTCAACTTTATGATGACATCACCACTATTTGGTAACCAAGAGAACAAAACAAAGAAAAAAATCAGCATGCTTGTCATTTTGCAGATGTAGTCTGATGTTTAGATTAGACAAAAATGGGAAGGAAAACTTTGTTATTTTGCATTTTTATGTTTTAAATTATATCCCATCCACACATTAAATATCTAGCTTTTTAAAAACATTTTGTTACAAAATACTACATACTAATATCATTACATGAAACTGTGACAGCTCTAAAGTTATGCAGTATAGCTAAGTGGTGTTGGATGGCACAATGTTTACACACACAAACTGTCACAAAATCAGTCTCTGTACATTTAAACTAACATGATACATTTTGCCCGTATATACTACACCCCCGTGTCTGTGTGTTGGGAACTGTGAGTGAAATCCTGGAAAATATAAATACAAATAAGTCGTTCACTGGGTAAGAGCAAGTAACAACGGTTTATTGAAACTTCTGCAGAAGGTCCAGTCTCATACAGACAGTTGCAGCATTGAAAAAGGTGATTTCTTTCTTCAAGCTGCCAACATAATCTATGCCCCGTACATCGTGTTCGGAGATACAAGGATTTCATTTGCCTATCTGTGTCAAAACTTATGTCTTCATCTTATCATTAAAAGTGTTAGCTACAATCATTTTGTTTCTATTCTACAGTACAGTATATTGGTCTGGACCTTGTCCTTCTACATCCAACAAGCAAGTTCAATGCTTCTACAGTCTACATAGCACATTTCACACACAATAAAAATGTGATTTTCCATTAGAGGGACATAGGATATGAGAGTATGTGAGAGATACTCCTCAATCATTTCCTGAAATTTTTAAAAAGTAAATAGTATTAAATGAGCCTAAATAATTTTGAATAGCACTAAGAGCACAAGTGCAAAGTAAAGTTTTATAAATTGGCCCCCTTGTGCACAGACATTGCTCACACACACCTAGGGACAATTTGATTTAGTCATTCCACTTCTCTGTATAATTTTGAATAGTGAGGGGAACCCAGCGAACATAAAGGAAACCCACATGAACACAGAAAGAATATGCAGTATTCCATGCAGACTACAACTCAGATAATTCACCAATGAATCAGGGACCCTGGAGCCGTAGGGTTGCAGTACTACCCACTGAATCACTCATTTTGTCAAAATAATAATAATAATAATAGTAATAATAGTAATAATAATAATAATAATAATAATAATAGGTGCCAGCATTTGTTTAAAGCCTTCGAGACCACCTTCTCCTAAACACTCAGCTCATTTTAGTTTATTTTTCCACATGAATAAGATAAATGCCTGTAAGAACAGGAAATCGGAGTGTCTTAAATTAATAGATTCAGTGACCAACCTGTAGAATGAACAGTATAAAGAAACCATTAAGTGTGGTAGTGAAACCACAAGCTTCACAGCCTGCCAGCAAATTTACTGTTTTATTTTACCACAGACAAATTTATACTTATTTTTACTTACCACAAATTTATGCTGAAAATACAAAGAAATGGGGTGCAAGTCTATCTATCACAGGGCACAAGTGACCACACAACCACACACACACACACACACACACACATACACACACACACACACACACACACACACACACATACACACACACTACAGGCAATTTAGACCTAATCTAATCTGGATGTGTTTGGACTGTGTGAGGAAACTGGAGTAGGACTTGGGACAAAGGTGGGACTTGATCCCTTAACCATGCAGTGCTAACAATGTCAATCACAACACCTCCAGTTGAATATTAAGAGAACCTTCTTTAGTAAATTAGAAAATAGTGACGAAATGGTTATTTAGCATAAAAGAATGTACCATAGAAATTGAGCAGTGATGAAAACACAGTGGTTTTGGGAAGTATTTTTAAAAGTTTGACAAAATAACGTCAAACATATTGTCAATCTTACTCTTTTTTTTTACGTTTTTAAATTATGCTCACTTTTACTCATTTTGGCAAAGTAAGTGGACTTGGACTTCATATCCCGCCCACTAAAGGCTATGATTGGTGAGACCACATGTGCCTCAGTAAAGGCAAAAAGTTGACTACATGTATGTTGTTGTGAACTTTGTTAAAGCATACAGTACCAGTCAGAAGTTTGCACACACACTAAGAACTTTATTGTTCTCAGAGTTTTCTAAAATGAGAATTCATTCAAAAACTGAACATTTTAAGCAAATCAAAACATACTGTATGGGGCCAATATTTTCGAACAAAAGCTGACAGAGCCAATTGCATCGCTTTTTTCTGTTTGTTTTTTTTTCGAACCCCTTAATACAGTATTTTGTACAAGCAAACTGGATTTGGGTTTTACCCATTCCTAATGACAGAACCTCTCACCAGGTGTTCCAGGTGCATCAGGAAGGGCATCTGGTTTAAAACCCTGTGCCAAGTTTTTGTGTGGCTGTGGCGACCCCTTGCCAGGAGCAGCCGAAAGACCAACAACAGTCTGCGTTTGGACTGGGCAGCTCAAGAACTTTGGAAACTTGTCCTAAAGTCAGTTTAGCATTGTCTTGGCTGTATGCTATATGTATTTTTTATGCTGAAAGACAGCCTTAATCCCAATCTGATTTTGTGAGTTGCTCTGTAGGTTTCATGCTTACCAGTCTCCCTGTCCCTGCCAATAAAAATGCCGCAACCAGTATGCCTCACCATATCAACAGTATTAGCTAGTCGATGTGGAGTACCTAGTTTTTGGTCAAAGTACTTAGAGTTTATACAGGGAACAGACTTCTTCATATTGTCAGAGTACTTTAAATGTTGTTTTGATTGTGATTTTGCCTTTAAGTATTTCTGGGATTGTTCTCTTGGCAAAGTTGTTTGTCTTTGTGTAGGACCTCTGATAGTTTGAATGACTACCTATGTGACCAGGTTGCTTTAAGCCCAGTTACTAAGTTTGGATACATACCCGGTTCTGCGAATAATTCTGGTTGTTCCAGTTTCTTCCATTCCTGGTCAATCAAAGCTTTATATGTTTTAAATTCCCAGATTTATGTCTTTAAAAAAAAGGTCATAGAGGTTTTTAAAAAGTTAGTCTTCCACTGTAGTAATAATAATAAAGGGAATAAAGGCAAATAGTATGCACCTGATGTTAACTTCAAATTCTTTGGCCAAGGATGTAAATATTTGTCTACATGTCATATTTAAGGGTTTAACTATGATAAGGTTAATCCATTAAAAAAATCTATAATACAGTATAAAAGTGTGCAAAATGTGTAGGGGTCTAAATCTACTTTCTGAATCCTCTATACATCTGCCACTTTTTATTTTTACTTTGTTAAAAGTGGAGCATATACTTTCACAATTAAGGCAAGTAAGTGTGAAATTGTGTCCTATTAATAATATTCTTTAAGTAGTCCGTTCCATCTAAAATCAAAATGTTATCTAACTAATGAAGGAGACATTACCTGAATCACAGTTTGAGTGAATGTGTGTGCAACATTCCCTGTAATAAAACAGGCATGCGATCCATGGAATTTTCCTATCACAGTAGGCTCTGGATCCACCACAATCATGACCAGGATAAAGCAATTACATAAGAAATATTGCACTCATAAGAGTGCAGTTATATTGAATATCAGCAGGTAATTGCAACCTTGCCATTATTTAGTATAACAGCATGATTGTGCATGGGAAATTGCCTTTATACAACAGTTTTATGAATAATAAATTGATATAAAGCACCAACATTTTGGACACATTATGGCCAAATAATTTGTTCATTTTTGTTCATTGAATGGAAACTGATATGAGCTCTTAATCATTTTTATATTCTCATTAACACTTTTATTCTTCATTTAAATCAGTTAATATAATTTATGCATAACAAATATATTTTGACATATTGGCTCCTTTGCACTGGCTACCAGTTAGTTTTCCCAGTTAATTTTAGGCTTCCTGTTTTAGTCTACAAGATCCTTCATAATATAGCCCCTCAATATCTTGCTGATATTCTGCTGCCCCATTGTTCACCCCGTGGACCCAGAG
Source organism: Clarias gariepinus (assembly GCF_024256425.1). Classification (NCBI taxonomy): domain Eukaryota; kingdom Metazoa; phylum Chordata; class Actinopteri; order Siluriformes; family Clariidae; genus Clarias; species Clarias gariepinus. The sequence goes on from NC_071100.1 coordinate 36,984,665, forward strand.
GGTCCAATCAAAGTATTTTTCTTGTACTAAAGATGAAATAGAAAACTACTGGTGATCGAGCATTCACTGTGAAACTGTTTAATTTAGATTTGATTTGATTCCTTGTCCACTGATAAAGTTGGTAACTATACTGTACCATCAGATCATCAGGTTAACCAGATTCGCAGGTCTTAATTAATCTTTCTAGAGCAATAAGGCAAAATGCATTTAAAAGTAAATGTAAAGCTGCCTTGCAAAAAGAAATAAAATTTAATTGAACTGAATTGAATATAACCTGTTTTCTAGTACATGGTTATTTTTGTATATGTATTGTTATGTAATGTAATGTAATTTCACTGCCCTGAATCTACAGTACGCCAAAGACTAGCTGAGCTCAGGGACAACTGCTAATGTACACTCAGAGGTTGCACACACCTTCTAATTCCATAGTCTTTTCTGACTTGCATTTCTTTCTACATTGTCAAACTATTCCGAAGGCATCGAAACTCGGGGTGTGTGTGTGTGTGTGTGTGTGTGTGTGTGTGTGTGTGTGTGTGTGTGTGTGTGTGTGTGTGTATGTGTGTGTGAGAGAGAGAGAGAGTATGTGTGTGCCATGCGATGGTTTGGCACTCTGCCCAGAGGTGTACCCTGCCTTGTGCCCAAACTCTCCTAGGATAGGATCCAGACTTCCCATGACCCTGGATAAGTGGTATAGAGAATAAATAAATTAATGAATTGTGACAGCTGACTGGATTATTGTTTTACTCAGAATGCATAAAATGGCAAAAAAAGGCCGCACAATACAGTCTAAAGTACAATAAATTTTCAAACTTCCAATTCCATGGCCTTTCTTTGTTTTTATTTCTTTCAACATTGTAAAGCAATGCTTTACAATGCTACATGTCATGAGTCTGGCCAGGAAACGAACCCAGACCCTGAAGGTGCAAGGCGATAGTGCTACTTAGTAGAATTGATATGTAAAATAAAAAATTAAAAAAAATTAAACATAAAATGTCCAAAAATAAAAGGAAGCACAATACATGCTAATATACAGTTTTAAAATCTCTAGTATTGTTCCAGAATGCCCCAAAAAACAAACATTGAATTCGAAAGTGTGTGCAAACTTCTGACTGTATGCTTTAACAAAGTTCACAACAATATACATGTAGTCAACTTTTTGCCTTAACTGAGGCACATGTGGTCTCACCAATCATAGCCTTTAGTGGGCGGGATATGAGGTCCAAGTCCACTTACTTCCGCAAAGCAGTTAATACTCGTCAAAAGACGGCGAAATGTTGAAAGCTGAAATCACCAAACTGACAGTGACCGATGTGAGGTTTCCCACCTCTCAGGAGCACCATGGGTCGGACGCCATGGTATGTACCGTATAAACTCAACGGGTTTAATTCAGAAACGGCTCCAGCGCGAGATAACTTCTTACTTCCGCTTTCAAACAGAGTCAGCATTATCACCTGTCTGTGTTCATTGTAATCAGTTATTACGAGCATTTTTAATGCGTTCGTCGTCGACGTGAGATTAGTAAACGTTTCTCGGACACTGTGTTGACCAGTGGGTTGTGTTATTGTTTGTGTCATGTGACCTCTTTCAGCACACAGACCCTGACTACTCAGCGGCGTATGTGGCGCTCCACACTAACACTAGCCTGAAGGGCTTCGGTCTGACGTTCACGGTGGGAAGAGGCACAGAAATCGGTGAGCTTCAGCGGTTTTACACTCGCCATTGTTGCACTAATTGTAGGCTGTGATATTGTACCGACTGTAACGTTCCCGTTTACGGCTCTGGCTGTGAGAAGGCGCCACCATGTGGTAATTACGGTTTTTTGCAAAATAATAAAAAACAAAGAGTTTGGTTTGGTTTTAGTTATTTAGTATTTAAAATGTAGACGCCGTGAATAAAAAAAAAATACTTAAAAAATAGTTATGAATGTTGTCTGTGTGTGTGTGTGTGTGTGTGTGTGTGTGTGTAAAAAATAAAAAATAAAATAAAATATATATATATATATATATATATATATATATCCCTACCTTCTGACGGTCATATGACAGATGACACATGACAGCCTCAATGATGGTGTGACAACTGACATCTATAGAGGAAACCTAATACTGCACACTGACACTGCTGTCAATTCAAGTGTAAAACGATACAGATAACAGTTGAACTGTGTGTACCTTTTATTTTGGGTGGGGGGGGGGTAATATATGTCTATATATAATGTGTATTCTGTGTAACATGACACACACTTTATATATTTATTCTCCTTCCTTCATTCCTCCTTCTTTTTTTTCTTTATTTCCTTCTTTCTTTGCTTACTTACTTTATTGTTTCTTTTCTTTCCTTCCTTCGTTATTTTCATTACTCCTTCCTTTTTTTTCTTCGGTCTTTTTCTTTCCATCCTTTGTCTACTTTTTCCTCCTCCGTCCCTCCTTTCCTTCCTTCCTTTCTTCCTTCCTTCCTTATTATTCTGGCCATGGTTGCAGTGGATTTGGTGCTTATCCTGGTTACGTTGTACACTCTGAATGGGATGTCATGCAATCGCAGTGTATCATAAACATTTACCTGTATTTTTGGGAGGTGAAAGGAAAATTTTGAAAACTTGAGAGCCTGAGGACATGGGGAAAATATTAAAAGAAAAAAAAAATACAGACCAAGTTTATGATCAACATGTTGATCTATTGTTAATTTTTGTGAGGCATTAACTGCTGAGGCCAGTGTTAATAATAATAATAATAATATTATTATTATTATTATTATAAATCATTCGAAATGCTAAACTCATATTAGGTTAAACAGATAGGGACTTTTTAATAGTGCTGTGAGAGTTCAGGTTAACACCAGGATTCTTCCTCTTGTCTCGTTGCAGTTGTGTGTGCAGTAGAGACCTTGTCATCTTTAGTGATTGGAAAAACACTGGAGGAGATAGTGAGTGACTTTAGAGGATTCTACAGGCTCCTGGCAAATGATGGGCAAATGAGATGGGTAAGTAAGCAAGCATGTAAAGGCATGTTGAGAGTTAGACTGACAGTTACTGACTTTACATCCTTCCAGATTGGTCCAGAGAAGGGGGTCATCCAGCTGGCAACGGCTGCCATTCTCAATGCCATCTGGGATATGTGGGCGCGTGCAGAGGGCAAGGTAAAACATTTGAATTGATGCGTTATTTCCATTTAAAATTAGTTTTTAATGTCTGCAGTAGAGTCTCTTGTACTCTCTTACCAATATCAGTGAGCCTATTGCAGATATCTTGCACACCATGATAACAATTAACAGATAACAATTAACAAAAAAAAAACTGATTAATTAAAACAAGTTTTTTTAAAAGTTTGTCCCATCTGTATTTTTATTAACACAGCCCCTCTGGAAGCTCCTCGTGGACATGGTAAAATCATTTTACAGTATACCCTTAGTATTTAAAATCTTTTCAATGTGTGGCAGCCTTGTTTCTATGACTGTATTAAGTAGTAACGGGAAGGCTTGTATATATGTTTTTTTTGTTTTGTTTTGTTTTTTACAGGACCCAAAGCAACTCATCAGCTGTATAGATTTCACTTACATCACCGATGCGCTCACTGAACAGGAAGCATTAGGTGAGGTCATTATTATTAAATGATGTTTATCCAAAACATTTTGGCTTACAAAGCTTTCTCTCTCCCTCTGTGTCTCTCTTCCTGTTAATAGATATCCTGGAAAAAGCTAACAAGGGAAAGCAGCAGAGAGGTAGGAAACTCATGTTCTGATTGAGTTTTAGATATAACGGATATCTAATGGAATCTGGTTATCACACATGCGTAATGTAGCAGAACCGCGCATGACGTCACATGGAGGGTAGGCATAATGTTGTAATCATTTGCAGCTTACCCTGAACTTGGAAACAAAACACCCTCTGACGGAACTGTCATTCTATTTAAAATTTCCAGCTTGTATCACTAATTTAAAAATATGTTGATCAAGTTCATAAACTAGTCTTATCTTGCCCTGGACTTCTAAGCAATGGAAGTTTATATAAGAACTGTATAAAATTTATTTGGAACTGTTCATGTGCAATGGATTGAAAAAAAGTTGCGCAATCACAAATGTGCAAATATGTGTAGTGATGTAGATTTAAATTTGTGTACATTCAGATGCACTGACAAAAGTCTAAACCTCTGCATAAAAGCATTTTGGATTCTTTGTGACTTTAACTACAAGCTTACCATACAGACCATACCATACCGCCATATCAAGGTACACTTATAATGACATTATGACCCCTTTTGATCCTTGTAGAGGACCAGATGCTAAAGGAAGGGTACCCAGCCTACACCACATCCTGTGCCTGGCTAGGATATTCAGATGAACAGCTCACACAGGTGTGTGTGTGTTTTGATCATTGACTAATGAGAAACACTGCATCATAAAAAATGCACGTGTGCATTAATTATACTTGTATATGTGTGTCTAGCTGTGTTCCACCGCACTAGGTGAAGGATGGACCAGGTTTAAAGTGAAGGTAGGGGCGGACTTGCAGGATGACATACGTAGATGTAGACTCATCCGGAACATGATCGGCCCAGAAAAAACATTGGTGAGTCTAATAGTGAAATCTGATTACTCTTTGCAAGTTTTACACGCTTTTTGACTTTTCTTAAACTTGTTTGTTTGCATCACAATTTATAATGATCAAATCTTGATTACTTTGTTTAGTTTGCATGGACATCTGTTTATATCCACTGGGGTTGTTATAGTATAGTAATAATTAAAGTATAGTAATAATATAGTATAGTTAAAAAAAAAAAGTTGTGCATGCCTTTAATGCTGAGGAAGTTGAAGAAATCAATATGAAGATTTCACAGTAAATAAAAAACATCACATTCTTTAAACATTGCATTATATGTAACTTTTATATTTGGTGTTTAGATACATTTGATTTATAATTATCCTATAACATATATGTGATACAGAGAGAACGGTAAAAAATAGAATCTGTATGAAACCTACTATAGCATGACTAGTAAAAACTGTTTAAAAAAAAAATAAAAAATAATGAGAAAAAAACGTAACTTCAACGTTTAACTCTTGAAAAAGTTCCAACGAAGAAATATTACTCGTCAATAGCTGTCTAGAGAATGTAATTTACTATATGCCCTTCCCACATAGAACATTGAAATTTGAACCAGCCATTTTATTGGATTATGATTTAGATAGCGGTAATGTCCAAGACAAGGTAGTGATGCTTGTGGCGTTTATCTGACGTGCTCTTTTGGCCCGCCTTCATGTTATTTTTGTCTGTGTTCTTACAAATGGCAAATGAAACTAATTTTTTTTTTGGCCTGAACGAAAAAAAGTACTGTTTCAGTTATATAATTAAATGCACATATAAGAGTGCCATGAATCCATGTGAAAATTTTGAATATGTAGTTTGGATAGATTGCATAATACCTTTGTCTAGACTTGAGTTTTTGTCAAATACTTCAGTGACTTGTGATCTTGCTATTGTTAGATGATTGATGCCAACCAAAGATGGGACGTCAGTGAGGCCATTTCTTGGGTAAGCAAATTAGCAGAGTTCCGTCCACTGTGGATTGAAGAACCCACCTCTCCTGATGACATCCTTGGACATGCTGCTATCTCAAAGGTAGTCAATAAGTGTCAGCATGTTTAGGAATAGCAATGAGAAAATGCCTGTTATTGATTTTAACCATTTATACTAGTGATGCATGACTTACAAAAATGTTGGGTTTTTTAAATAAAAAAATACCTATTTGTGTAAAATCATATTTATTCAAGATTACAGTAAATATCGGCACAAAAGAAATTTATTTTTTTTTAGAAATTTTAAATTTATAAAATTTATGAAATTCTTAAATCAATTCTTAAATTTCTGACAAACTACTGTACATGTATTCCTGACTATGAATATATTACTTGTAATAAATTTCAGACTTTTGCAATTAAATAATTGCACAGGTCCATACTGCAATTACATTTTTTATGTGATTAATTGTGCAGCACTAATTTATATCTGTAATTCAGGCTCTTGCACCTTTGGGTATTGGAGTTGCCACAGGAGAACAGGTTGGCAAGTCTGATTTAGCCCTTTGCTTTGTATTTTGTTCTCGTGTATTACGTTTCAGAGGAATAATTGTGTGTATGTTTGTGTGTCAGTGCCATAACAGGGTGATGTTTAAGCAGTTTCTGCAAGCCTCTGCACTGCAGTTTGTTCAGATTGACAGCTGTAGGGTTGGCAGTGTCAATGAAAACCTGGCCACCATATTAATGGCTGCTAAGTTTAAAGGTGAGATCTGCATGAAGGTGGTGTTTAGAATGTGTAATGGACTTTTAATAGTTAAGGTTTAAATATTATTTAATGGTTTGTTTGGTGGTTTTGCTCTTATTAAACCCATGACTCTTAAATTTTTTTATTTTTATTTGTGAAATCTTGTTGCTTTCAAGTTCCTGTATGCCCTCATGCTGGTGGAGTGGGACTTTGTGAGCTCGTTCAGCATCTTATTCTCTTTGACTATATCTCAGTGTCCGCTAGCTTGGACAACAGGTGAGACAACTATTTGCTAAATGAAGTTAAGATAAAGACCTGGACCATTGATCTTTGATCTTATTGATCTTTGGTCAAGTACAGTATACCTTAAAATAAAAAATTAGGCAGTTTTCCTTAAAAATAGGGCTACATTTTTTTAAATTAATTATGCAAGTTGGCATTTATTTGAATAATTAGGTAAAATTATCATTTTTAATGTAGTGTTGAGAATGAAGCGATTTAACATGCGTCAGTAAAAACAACATTTTAAATAACATAAATGTATATAAAAGTAAATCTGGTAATCTGTAAATATGCAATAACGAGCCTATATTCTATTGCAATTATCTGGTTTTAAGTGGGCTGTGTGGTTTAAATGATTGTGCAGTTTAATAAAGATTTGTTGGTCAATTTAATAAATCAGTTATCATATGAATAGTTTCACATTCAGAATCGATTCATAATGATCCAACGATGACAAATTGCATAATCCTATAGCACAGATTTTGAGGATAATACAAAGTGCTTCCATCTTCTGCAAATGCTCGAGTATTGCTTCTTCTTTTTGTTATTTTATGGCCGGTTGGTGCAACACTGCCACCCAGTAGACTGGAAGTTTAAGCAAGACAACAAAGTTACATAGCATTTTAATGCTTATTATACTTTAATAATATTAATACTTCAAAACCTGTAAGCACTATAGCTGCCCGAGACAAATCAGTTAATAAAAATTAGTGCTATTGAATTTAAATGAAAATCAGAATGCCAAATAACTTTAATATTGCTTTAATAACTATGTATGATGTTAATCTAAATATCACAGTACATCAGGTGGTGCTACACTGGATTTTATTAAAGAGTTTTGCAGGGGTTTGGTTTCTGGTTTGTTTTTGATTTCTGGTTTGTTTTAATAAATCACAACGATGTATTGCAGAATGCATTTTGGCTCATGATCTCTGTCTTAAATGAGACCATTTTCAATTTATTCTTGGAACCGTGTTCTGAATTAGAAAAAGCCCTCGAGAGCCACGTCATGCTATAATAAGTATTAGTACGCAAGTTCCTTCAGAGTAAACAGACCATATCGAAGCAATTGTATTACATTTTCAAATGTAATAGTGCAAATAGCTTTTAACCATACCAAGTATTGTTTCCTTTTCCTCTTTTTCTTTTTTTTTAAAAACGTAATCTAATTAATGTGCAATTGACTGCATGTGAGCCAACATTTTCTAATAATAATGCATTAGACTATTCAGTCTGTTTTTTATGTATATTTTGGTTTGCACTGCCTCATACAGTATTAGTTGTTACAATTAACCCCAAACTAATATGTTTTATTTATAAATAATATCATTTTATTTAGGGTTTTTTTTTGAAGAAGAAATAAAAAAACAGTACTGTATGTTGTAAGTATGTATGTATGAAAATATGGAAGCAAAAGTATGTTGCAACCCAAACATACTGTGAATCAATATATTGTTGTAACTCTATTAGTTACAACAATATAGTTAATCTTGTTGGCTTTACATATTTTATACAGAACTACTACAATCGAACATCAAATTCAAATTTAAAAATGCATACAAACTCCAGCTGGCTGCATGGGTTAGCTAAGCTCAAAGTCTGCACTATAATCACATCTTGTGGGCATCAATTTAATTCCGTTGTTTTTCTGTACAGTGTCAAAAGTCAAAAAAATCATGTAACCGGCAGAATACTTATGGATCTGTCTGTGTAGCTACAGTATAGTTTATCGGATTCAAAAAGAAATTTATTACCACCATTAAAAATGCTTAAGAAATTAAGTGTATTGTGTGTTGTGTATAATACTTTCTTTTCTGTCTGAAAGGATGTGTGAATATGTTGACCACCTTCATGAGCATTTCAAAAGTCCTACGGTAATCAGAAATGCACACTACATGCCACCTAAGGTGAGTCAATGCTTTACTTTAAGATAGCATGCTTTTGACAGGTCATCCACTTAAAATTTACGAAAGCATTTTAAATTGTTATGCACAACAGATGGGCATTTATTTGCAGTTAGCATAATGCATGCATGATTCAGACCTAAATTGTTAGTTTATTTTTTCTTTAAGGGTACGCAGATTTATTCATAAAGATTTTCAATATTCAAAGGAAGTCTTTGCATTGTTCCTTATAGCTGTTTTGGGTTTCATTAGGATCCTGGATTCTCATGCGAGATGATGGAGTCATCCGTGCAGAAACACGAGTTTCCTCGTGGAGAGGTGTGGAGAGGCATTCTGGGGCAGAACCTATTTTAAACACTCACCAATTATTATAATCAAAATAACTACTGATTAGTTAGTAAACTGCAATTTTTAACCAGAAAATTGTTTTTAAAGTACTTAATACTGTAAAGGTTAATTGTTTGATACTTTTGTAATCTGATGGCAGGGACACTGCAACTATAACTATGATTTGCACTCGTCTGCTACTCATTTCATCAGAAATTAAACTATACTTCAATCATGTTGACATTTCTTGCATTGTGAACTTATTCATAAGTGGTAGCCCAGAGGTATACCAAAACAATTACACAAGTAAAAACTACCTTTATTTTTCTATTTAATCCCCACTACACTTCTCAGTATGTCTGTGTCATGATTGGACTGTCTCCATTACATTAAAAAAAATGGCCTGTCAGGAACTCCTTTAATGCCTAAAACATGTTAATGTCAGGAAAATAGGGGGATGTGGCAATAACTGCCTTTAATGCAAGGGGTGTTGGTGATTGCATACAGTTCCCACAATTCAATTCATCTCTTCCGCAAGTTGGCAACATGTTATCCATCAGTTTTCAAGAACATGTGTTCCATTCACTAAATGTTCATGGGAACTCCTGCAGTCAGTAAGGCCTTCTTAGAATGTTTACACCATTTAAGTATCACCACCATATTGAAGGGAGAAAATGTGATGACTACTGTATACAGTATGTCAACTGGTTTTACACCATTATTCACGAGAAATTTCAGCACCCTGGTTTGTACTTACTTTTATTTGTTTAAGTTTTATATTAAAAAAAAACAATATAAACAATTTACAAAAAACAGATACAAATATTTACATAGTCTGGTAACATTGACAATGAGGGTATACTGTTTAAACTGCCATCTGCATCTTGATGGTGGGGTATGGATCATAGTCGCATATCTCAAAATCCTCAGCTCGGAAATCATCAATGCGTTCCACATTGCGAAGGATCTTCAGTTTAGGGAAAGGACGTGGCTTCCTCTGAAGCTACAGTGCAGGGAAAAAAGAAAATGTAAAAACAAACCAATACATGGGTAGGTTACGAGCAAACACTAACAACATCCACCTCACCTGCACTTTTAGAGGCTCGATGTGGTTGAGGTAGATGTGGGCATCACCAAGAGTGTGCACAAAGTCACCAGGCTGAAGAGGATGGAGGATAAATAAAATGAACAAAATGCATAACACAGTACAATAACTATTAGTCAAAGTAACAAATTAGACGCTATAAACTGCCCAAAAGGATTAATATCTTGTAAAGGCAAAAACTGAACAATTTGCAAAAAGGAAAACTAGAATGTTAGTTAAGGCACTTTAGATGAAATACACTAGATTTAAAGGATTTATATACAGTGTGCATTTACCTTGAGCCCTGTGATATGCGCGATCATGTAGGTGAGTAGGGCATAGCTGGCAATGTTGAAGGGGACACCCAGGCCAATGTCTCCTGAACGCTGGTATAATTGGCATGACAGCTCACCATCGGAGACATAAAATTGGCACAAAGCATGGCAAGGTGGAAGAGCCATCAGGGGCAGATCTGAGAAAAAGGAGGAAGAGCACACTGAAATAATGATCTTCAACATCTTGACTAAACCAATTTTCTCAAACTGTGTAGAAAACTCACATGAGATAAGATTAAACGCTGCCTTTGATGAATGGTTAATGAATATGTACTGTATGATACTGCATTCACTGAAACTATGACTACATTCATCAAGTCAGATCAACATTTCCTTCTATAAGGAATTCAAAAAGCAATCCAATAATTTAATAGTATATAATAGCATAATATAATGAAACTAGTATATTGGATAGAGAGAAACTCATTAATGGGATGTTTATACAAATCGATTAGTTAACCTCTGCGCAATATAGTAGATTTGCATTTGCCAAATCCACCAAAATCATTACTAAACTGGAAAAAGTTACTCAAGAAAGAGTAAAGCAATTTGTTTAAGCCGCTAGTGTTGGGCATATGAAATGTTTGGGGAAACCTGCTCAATCCTACTAAATGTTTTGGACTTCCTGTTTGTAGCAAAAGCTGAATTTTGGTGATGTCTTCACAGGTGCTTCTACACATGCATGTGCATACAAAAAGTGCCTTTGCCATTAGCACTATGGATGGGATGCTGTAATACATTCAGAAAGGGTATTTTGACATTAGATATGCTTAATCAATATCTGCACCTTTAGGATTCCAGGCACACATGATGATCCTCCTGTCCTCAGGATTGGACTTGATGGTGTCGATGACTTTTTGTAACTGGTCAACACCTTGGCCAGAGTAATCTGGTAATGAGAGGCAGAATAAAAATACAGTGCAATATAGAAAGAAGTCATTTCTGTTTTAATTCCTGAATATTCACTCTTATTATTAAGTGATAAGCTGTTTCATCTGATATGAAGATTCTCTGAATGTAGCATTAAATGACTTTTCTCAACATAGTGTGATTTGACCCAAACAGGTAGTTTGTTAAGTAATAGCAATTTATTTATTCATCTACTGCAAATACTATAAAACTACACAAAACTTCCACCACAGATCAGCCATAACACATTATGACCACCTCCCTAATACTGAGTGAGTCCCCCTTTTACCACCATCATCATATGTCCTGACCACTGCAGACCTGGAACATCCCACAAAAGACCTGACCCAGTCTTTTGACAAGTTGGCCCTTGTTGTCAAAGTCACTCAAATCCTTATGCCATCTCATTTTTTTCTTCCAACACATCAACTTCAAGAAAATAATCCCACTTGCTGCCTAATATATCCCAGCCACCACTGTAACAAGATATTGAAAATGTAGCTACTGTGAGAAGGGCCAAATTGTAATGGCTAGACAACTGGGTCAGAGCAACCCCAAAACAGCAGCTCTTGCTGGATGTTCCCAGGCTGCAGTGGTCAGGACATATTCAAAAGTGATCCAAGGAATGAAAACCTGTGAACTGGCAACAGGGTCATGGGTGGCCAAATTTCACTGATGAACATGGGGAGCGAGGGCTGGCCAGTGCAGTCCGATCCAATTGAAGAGCTACTGAAAAAGGTTAATGCTGGTTCCAATAAATAATAGTGATCACAGGTCATTACTGTTTTGGTGGCAACTTAATATTAGGAGGGTGGTGAAAATGTTGATCAGTGTAAAAAAATAAATAAATAAAAAAGTATGCATGCTGTAACAGGTTTTATACAGACAACACCCACCACTATGCATGTCTTTGTACTCTGCTCCAAAATGTCTCCATTGGAAGCCGTACACAGGGCCCAAGTCGCCTTCCTCACGCTCAGTGAATCCATTCTTATCAAGAAACTCCCGCGAGCCGTTGGCATCCCAGATCTTCACACCCTTCTCTGAAAGCTCTTTTGCATTAGTTGAACCCTACAAGAAAGAGCCGTGTTAGACTGCTGCCCTCTGTTGGTAATTCAGATCATGATAATGCCACCAGTTACTGTGTATGTATTCTAATGTTAACATTCCATACAAAGTTACACCAGTTTGACTATATACTGTATGTCTATATAACACCAACTTAATTTCAGCCATGAATACTGTATGAACATTTAACAAAATTAAACTGTAATGGCTAAAACAGGTTTTTCATTTTACCACAAGTTTCATGTTTATTATTTTTTTTTTAATCAGGGTGTACCATCACACGATCTTCCACAAAACATGAAACAGAACACTAAACTGGTACCGCCTGGCTACTTTTGTGGGTTAAAAAGGTGCTATAGCCATAACAGTACTATACTCAAAGTTAAACATCAGGAGTGGTCATTTTTTCCAGCTTTCCTTTTCGCTGAACCAAAATGTTTTTAAAACCCGTGTGTAACTAGATAAACACAAAAGATTGGTGGCAGGTCCTTAATAGTCAAATAGGTAAAGTTAATTAAGATTTAATTTTTTTTTTTTTTTTTACTGAAGCTGCTTCATTTGCAGCCATGTACACACAGCTCTGCACCGATACTTATAGTGGTTCAACAAAAGTGAACATTCAAACCAGTCACTATTAGCAAAGATTGTCCTGACATTCCTTTTAAGTGCATTCTTTAAGTGAACATCTTTAAGATAAAACCGAAGTCACAACTTTATAAACATCCAGCTTCTTCTCATAATGGTTTATAACTATTGTGAACATGCATTAGGGGTATGTCTATAAAATTATCAAAATGCAGACAATCATTCAGAACCATACTTACTAACTTATCCTCTATACCGCTTATCCTTTACAGAAATAGGCCAGGTGCCTATCCCAAGGGACTGGGGCACTAGGCAGGGTGGCAATATGGATATGCCAATTAGGCTCTTAACATGCATGTCTTTGGACTGTGGGAGGGAACCAGAGTACCTGGAGAAAACTACCACCCAGCTCCATGCACACTAACCCCGAGGCACCTTTAAGATTATGTGGCCAGTTTAAACATTTGTAACGTACAATCCATGTAAAAGTGCCACAGGGCCTTCCTTTGATTTAGATTTCACATATGCTAAGTTTTGCATGAAATCAATATGCACATTATTATTAGTATTTTGCATTGAAAAAGACTTGATGTATAATTAAATCTACTCTAGGGGGCACTCTAGTACAACACTTGTGCATTTCTAGAGAACTCATGAAGGACGCCTTTATAGAAATAAATGCATAACGCATATTTAATTGACTGAGACTGCCTATTGTCATATTCTCTAATATTACTGCAGTCTGGCAACCAAAAGCAAATAAGTGATGAAGAAATGCTTACTTACCTTAATGAACCACAACAGCTCCTCTAAAATCCCCTTCCAGAAAACACGCTTGGTAGTTAGCAGAGGAAACTGATCTAAATAATAATAATAATAATAATAATAATAATAATAAAATTAAAATCCCATAATGGACATGTTATGGCTAAAGGGCGGGAGTTTAGACTTAGCAGGAGCACAGACGAAGTATCAACTCCATGTGGCTCATAATAATAAAAAATAACACTTAATTTTCCTTTTAATTTAAACCATCACAATGTAACTTCTTTCTTTCCAAGTTGTACGGTTTTGTAAACGCACCTCGCAGGCTGTATCTGGCCTGTAGGCCGAACACAGAGATAACTCCTGTCCCTGTGCGGTCGCCCTTCCTCACTCCTGTCTGCAGAATGTATTGAATCTGGTTGAGATATCCGCGCTCGTCGCAGAACAGCGAGAATACAGCGGGGTCCTGCCCGCTCTGCTGCTCCTCTGCGGTCGTGCAGATCTCACTCGTGGCAGGCATGGTATCAGGGGAAAGTGCTCAAATGTTCGGCTTTAGTTTGTGCGGAAAGCGACTAAAACAAACTCGCGGGGTTTTTTTTGTCCTACGCGGCGGGGCGGAAGTATTATCCAATAAGATTGCTGCTTTGCTTTCCTGGTTGACGTCAGACAGCGGGAAGCATTCTGATTGGCTGACTGTAATTACGTAAATTTTTAATAATTATATTAATCGTTTGTATCCCGCAAATTTATGCCAACACAACAATATTACAAAAGGTCCATGTTATATACAGTTTATATTTAGGGTGGCCCAAAAATCTGGATCCACAGGCAAAAATTTATTTTAAATACTAAGCTACAGCATGTGCTGTAAATTATACCGTATATACACATGAAAACATACGAAAAAGTTTTCAAATCATTTTAAGTCATCTACTCTTTTTTATTACACACTTATCTTAAAATTTATTATTTTACCCCTCATTATATATATATATATATATATATATATATATATATATATATATATATATGTCCTCAAAAAATTAGCATACTGTGATAAAGTTAATTATTTTCTGTAATGTACTGATAAACATTAGAATTTCATATATTTTACATTCATTACACACAACTGAGTTCCAGCCTTTTACTGTTTTAATATTGATGATTTTGGCATACAGCTCATGAAAACCCAAAATTCCTATCTCAAAAAATTTGCATATCATGAAAAGGTTCTCTAAACGAGCTATTAACCTAATCATCTGAATCAACTAATTAACTCTAAACACCTGCAAAAGATTCCTGAGGCTTTTAAAAACTCCCAGCCTGGTTCATTACTCAAAACCACAATCATGGGTAAGACTGCCGACCTGACTGCTGTCCAGAAGGCCATCATTGCGGAAGCAGTGGACTGAGTCTGGAGTAGAAACATCCAGAGCCACCGTGTACAGGTGTGTGCAGGAAATGGGCTACAGGTGCCGCATTCCCCAGGTCAAGCCACTTTTGAACCAGAAACAGCGGCAGAAGCGCCTGACCTGGGCTACAGAGAAGCAGCACTGGACTGTTGCTCAGTGGTCCAAAGTACTTTTTTCGGATGAAAGCAAATTTCGGATGAAAGCAGAAATTTTCATTGGGAAATCAAGGTGCCAGAGTCTGGAGGAAGACTGGGGAGAGGGAAATGTCAAAATGCCTGAAGTCCAGTGTCAAGTACCCACAGTCAGTGATGGTCTGGGGTGCCATGTCAGCTGCTGGTGTTGGTCCACTGTGTTTTATCAAGCTAGCTATCAGGAGATTTTGGAGTACTTCATGCTTCCATCTGCTGAAAAGCTTTATGGAGATGAAGATTTCATTTTTCAGCACGACCTGGCACCTGCTCACAGTGCCAAACCACTGGTAAATGGTTTACTGACCATGGTATTACTGTGCTCAATTGGCCTGCCAACTCTCCTGACCTGAACCCCATAGAGAATCTGTGGGATATTGTAAAGAGAAAGTTGAGAGACGCAAGACCCAACACTCTGGATGAGCTTAAGGCCGCTATCGAAGCATCCTGGGCCTCCATAAAACCTCAGCAGTGCCACAGGGTGATTGCCTCCATGCCACGCCGCATTGAAGCAGTCATTTCTGCAAAAGGATTCCCGACCAAGTATTGAGTGCATAACTGAACATAATTATTTGAAGGTTGACTTTTTTTGTATTAAAAACACTTTTCTTTTATTGGTCGGATGAAATATGCTAATTTTTTGAGATAGGAATTTGGGGTTTTCATGAGCTGTATGCCAAAATCATCAATATTAAAACAATTAAAAGGCTTGAATCACTTCAGTTGTGTGTAACGAATGTAAAATATATGAAAGTCTAATGTTTATCAGTACATTACAGAAAATAATGAACTTTATCACAGTTATTTTTTGAGAAGGACCTGTATGTGTGTGTATATATGTATATATATAATTTATAAAAAAGGCTACTAATAAGCTACTTGCTCGTCATAAACAAACACCTGCACCAATAGATATTGAAATATTTTTACTGGATTAATTATTATTAACTAGATATAACAGCGCTAAAGTGGTATAAGTGAATTTTAACACTCTAGAGTCGTATGAAGTCAGTTGATGATCTGAATGTACTGAATGACAAGGTTATCACATCAGTACAGTAAAGTATGGAGTTTTTCTTCCCTGATGGCACAGGCTTAATCCAGGATTCAAATTAAAAAACAATGATTCTGTGAGCATGAGGAATCTTTTCCACACATGAACAGACCACCACATTGTATGTGATTGAATGAAATCTTAAAATGTGTGACTTTATTTTTGGCCAGGTATACTGTATATGTACACATTTATTGTGATTTTGATAGGATAACCTGGGCCTGCTCATTTAGTGAGTCTGTGCCTATAATAGCCCTAAGTTCTTGTTCCTGTCTTACACAACAGGAACCTGATGTGGTTGTGTTGTTGATCTTTCTTTCTCTTTCTTTTTTAACCATTTTAAAGTTTCACAAATCATCTCACAGTGTTGCTAGACAAGCAACATCACTCACTGACACTGTAAAACTGACATTAGTTACTGAGGCCTGCATCTGTTTTAAGCAAACTGCACCCTTTAATGTTCTGCTACAGTATAAGAACAATTACATCACATCAAATTGGCAGCCACTTCTACCTAAGAGAAAGTTGTTTAAGGGTTCTGCAAGTTGCATGCAACATTGTGACATAATTTAAGCTTTTTAAAGCATAGTTTATGGCTTTTGGGAGATTTAGTCCCGCTGTTATAACAGGGTTAACTCTTCTGCAAATGTTTTATAACTGTACTAGATTTTATTATGTATTTCTGGTCATTTTTATATATATTTTTTTTACCCACAAGCGCATTAGTGAGCTCAGGTACTGATGTCAGCTGAGGAGGCATTTACTTTGTAATTCCTCCCAATGGAGCTCAGTAGGGTTGAGCCAAAGGCTCTGTTGAGGTCATTCAAGTTGTTCCACGAGGAACCTGGAACACAGCGTCTTCATGGATTTTGTTTGGTGCAAAGACGCACTGTAATGTCTGAAATATAGATTTAGCCTTGTTAGTTGCAATCTTTATTTTGCAGCATTCTACAGTAGACAACTGTGTGCTTCCAGTTGTGGCTGTGTTTGTCAGATGTCCACAAAGTGTATATGTTTAACTAAACACATTGTTAAATTGGCTTATGATGGTTAAGTGTCAGATGTTTAAAAAATGTTCAAATTCAAATATTTTAAAATATTAATAACAATAATAACCATGGTGTGTGAATACTTGTCATTTTTTTCAGACTAGCACAGCTGGGTGTGTATGCATATGGGCTGAATCAAGCTCTGCTCACAATTGTTGACTTTGTAAACCAAGACCTGTGCATGTGGTGCACTGCTGCCATGGAAAACGGATGAAAGTGCTTTTATCAGGAGTAGGGAACAGAGGGGGGGAAAATCCAACAAAATGTTATCGAAGTGATGAAGCAGTGCAACAAGACCTTTAAGAAAGATTCTGATTTCAGTTTAAAGATTTTGACTTCAGTTTAAAGATTCACCCACAGAGAACACACACTCTGTGAAACAGTTCATCAGTTGATTTGGCTGATTAACTGCTTGCAGATCTAGGAAAATATGAGTGTTGGTATGTAATCGAATGCAGAAAAAAGTAAGCGTGTGTGTGTCTATGTCACGAGATGAGTAGAGAGACACACACAGTATCCTCACGCACGGTTGCTTGGATTTCCACACTCATAGAATGTGTATTTCCTATGTCTTTCGGGATGTTTGGCCTCTGTTCCAGCGCTTTGAAACATTTCCTAATGATTTGCAGATGTCTGACCCGTGGTTGTGCGCTCCACTGGGGTTTGGTAATGTAATCCCGAGTCGCGCCGCGCCAAGGAACAATCTCCCGAAATCCGTTCAACCTTCGCGCACTTGGCAGCTTCAGAAGTCACGTGGTCTCTACAGTATGGCGTAGACGCGGTGCCGAGAAGTTGCGCTGCAGGGTTGCCAGATGTACGACTTTTAACGATTTTTTTAAATAGAAGAATTGGTTGCTATGTGTATTCCATAGAAATCCCTAAAGAAATGTATGATTTTTCAGGGAGAAATATCTCGAAATACTAATATGCATAATTATTTTAACTTCTAACATAGTTTTAATTAAATTACAAAGTCATAAACTGTTTGACTTTGCCAATCTAAAGTTTCATGCTGTTGGGACCAACCCTTTCATCTTATCCACCACTTAGCCAGCATGCCTCCTGCCTACGGGAGGGAAAAATCACCAAAATATATATCGTTTATTATTCAACTTTTATAATGCTTATCCTGTGCATAGTATGTAAAATGCTGTAAATCATACAGTATGCTATGGCCTTTACTGAGCTGGAAGTTGCACAAATTGTATAGCAAAATGCATACGCCTACGTTGTCTGCTTTTAGAAAATACCATAACTACATGGGGTATAGTGTGAAGCTAATTTGTCAGAAAAGTGAAGCGTACAGTACGTAGGAAAGTACAGATCTGTAAAGTTGTCCATGTTTTAACTGTAAGACATGCTATTAGTTTGCAACTTATTTGTCAATTGTTTTGGTCTGTGGCATAATAGGTCAACTGCGTATAGAACAATAACTAGCACTATAAAAGATGGATATCACTGGAGTCGGATATACTTCAGCCAATAAATCGATTACCCTGCCATGCTATGTATCGGGACAATGACATACAGTTGTTCAGTTAAATGGACTATACATTTATGTTCAAGCTATAACCAAATGTAAACAAGGAGTGTCTAAACTTATCTACATTTACACATTTGGCAGACACTCTTATCCAGAGTGACTTAATTTTTTTTATTGCATTACGCATCCAAGCAGTTAAGGGACTTGCTTAAGGGCCCAACAGTGGCAACTTGGTGGTGGGATTTGAACCTGGGATCTTTTAAACTGTGGGCCAATGCCTTAACCACTGAGCTACGAAGCAGGAATCGAACCCTGGACCATGGAGGAGCGAGGCCACAGTGCTAACCACTATGCCAATTTGCTATCTTATAAAGACTTTATCTATAATAAAATCGAGATCACTTTAGGATGTAAACTTATTTAGGACTCATGTTTCGATTTACTACATAATACTGGCCATTTACTTGGTTATAATGAACACAGAACTAATTTTTAAGGGATTGATGTATTTTCTTGCACACCTGGCAACCCTGTCTAGCAGTACAGCGAGCTCTGTGCTAGTGGACCTGTGATGTGAAAGAGGATTCCTCCGTTTTTTTTCTGTCTGAAGTGCTCGGAGTTTAATGTTAGCCCGCAAGCGCTGGAAATTTCCACAGTACACTCGCGGAGGAGAGGACTGGTTATAGTTCAGCTCGGGGATTATTGTTTCTCTTCATATAGTCGCTCAAAACATTTTCTATTTTTCCAGCACAAGCAGTAACGCAGGGGGAGAAAAGACGCACTCACTTTACACACACACACACACACATCTCACACAGGCATAGACACTGTTAGAGTTTCTGTGACAACTCACAAGTTGCACAAGTCGGGGAATTTTTGTTTTTCTTCTTGTTGTTTATTATTACTATAATTTTTTTTAACGCATGGATTTGGAGTGAAGTTCATACAGAGACTGTTTTCCAGAAGCTCAAGTTTTCTGCTGAATCCAGTGCATGGTGTTGTCGAGCGAGATGAAAGGTGGGATGCACGACATATCACACACAGGACCTACGAACGTGTATTTCGTATTTGTTTGCGTGTGTCTGTGCGCGCGAGCCAGCGTGCGCGCGTGTGTGTGTGCGCGCGCGCGCGCGCTCCTCTGTCGAACATCTGGTTGAAATTGACAGCTCATCATGTGATGTTTTCTCACTCAGGCGCAGCAGGAGCACACCCAGGAGCACCGAGAGACACATGCTAGTACTGTTATTGTGGAATCACTATTCCTGATCAATGTCTATAAGATACGGATTATGTTTTTATGATCATCTGTCTCTCTCTCTCTCTCTCTCTCTCTCTCTCTCTCTATCTCTCTCTCTCTCTCTCCACACACTCCGTCTGTCTGTCTGTCTGTCTGTTTCTCTCTCTTCACACACTGTCTGTCTCTCTCTCTCTCTTCACACAATCTGTCTGTCTGTCTGTCTGTCTCTTTCTCTCTCTCCACACACTGTCTGTCTGTCTGTCTCTCTCTCTCTCTCTCTCTCTCTCTCTCTTTACACACTTTCTCTCGGTCTCCCAGTCTCTCTCTCTCTTTTTCTCACTGGGCCTGTCTATCTGTCTGTCTCTCTTTTTTTCTCACTTTCTCTGACTGTCTGCTTTTTTTTTCTTCTCCATCTGTCTCTCTGCCTGTCTTTTCTTTTGATGTCTCTCTACCAATCTTTGTCTGTCATTTTCTCTGTCTGTCTGTCCCTCTTTTTCTCACTCTGTCTGTCTGTCTGCTTCTCTTTTTTTCTTCATCTGTCTTTCTGCCTGTCTTTTCTTTTGATGTCTCTCTACCAATCTTTGTCTATCTCTCTCTATCTGCCTCTCTATCAGATCAGTTTGACAGTGCTTTATTGGCGTAAAAGTTTTAAATCATGTTTTGCCAAAGCAAATAATGATTTAATAGTGGCGTAGTGGTTGGTATTGTGGGTTCCTGGGTCGCTAAATGAAAGGTCGGGGGTTTGAGTGAAAGCACCGCAAAGTTGCCACTGTTGATCCCTTGATCCCTTAACCCTATCTGCTCCTGGGGTGCTGTAACCTGGCTGACCCTGCGCTCTGACTTCAGCTTTTCACTGTAACTGTGATAGGTGAAGAAATAATTTCACTGTGCTGTAAAGTACATGTGACAAATAATTGAATGTCTGTATCTGTATTGTGGCCTTGCATCTCCAGGGTCTAGAGTTCAATTCTTGCCTCGGGATATCTGTGTGAGTGGAGTTTGCATGGTCCTTACGTGGTAGGTTTTCATTACGCAGTACAAAAAAGTCCAAATTTGGGAACAGTCCAAATTGCCTGTTGTAGTGAGTGTGTGTCCTGCGATAGATTGGCACCCTCTCCGGGGGGTGTACCCCGCCTCATGCTCGAAGGCTTCTGTCATATTTTCCAGGCCCCCATGACCCTGTACACAAGATAAGTGGTATAGAAGATAAAGGAATAAATTAATAAATAATGCAGGTTGATTACACTCAACATAATGTAAATAAAGTGCATACATGCACATGTATGTATGCATAAAGATTACAAACAAATTAAAAACACACAACAAAATGAACAACAATAAAAAAAGCCCTGATGGGTAACTACAGTATGTAAACTGAATTAGTAATGTGTCTCTCTGTCTTTCTCATTTTTAGACGAGTTCACAGAAGAAGAGGATGTCCAATCATTTGGATACAAGAGATTTGGTAGGAGCCTTCTTCCCCCACCCCCCCCTTTATAATTTTTTAGACCTCACACGTGCACTTAGGGCTATGTACTCTGCTAGGAAACTGCAATTGTATTCCCGTCTGATGCGTATAGGTTCTTTGCCAAAAGTTTATTTGAATCTGTATAAGATTTCCTCTTTCCAATTCTTTTAGACAACTGATGCTTTTCAGTGTTGTCACAAAATTATCAAACCAGCTTTGAAGCGCACTGATTCTATAAGAAGTACAGGGCAGAAACAGCATTCTCTACTCATAAGTTTCCCCATGAAAAGAGTCCTCAATTACAGTGTTTCACCTTGCCTGTGAAGGTCTTTGTTTCTTGTCTGTATAGAGATTATTATTAAGGTGATTTATAATGATTGTCCATCTGATTGCAGGTTTTCAGGAGGGAACTCAGTGTACTAAGTGTAAGAGCGAGTGGGCGTTGAAGACCGCTATAGGACTGCTCTATGTTCTTTGTATCTTCCTCACCATTGCTGTAGCCATCCTGGGTTACAAAGGTAACATACTGTACAGTACATACACAGCATCATTCTTTGCTTTTGGATATTCCTGAACAATGTCAGCAACTTAACCTCGTCTCTGTTCAATGTATTTTGTTTGGGAGGACTGTAACGTTTTTATTGGCATGTTTATATTAGCCCGTGTTCGGGTTGTTTCTGTGTGAATGAGGTCATGTGCAGAGTTTCTGTGGGGTCCTGTTCCAGCCAAGAATAAGGACTCGGTGCTGTTTGATTGCCATGGATACATAAGTGGGTTTGTTTGTTTTGTAGTGGCTGTAACCACAGCTTTGTGTGTGTGTGGGTGTGTGTATAGGGTTAGGGTTAGGGTTAGGTATATATATATATATATATATATATATATATATATAATGCTTTACAATTATATCTAAGGGTGATCTTGCAAAGACAAGGCAGATGTTAGTAATCAACTTAACTGTATCTGTAAACCTTTCTCTCTGTTGTCCTCGTTTCCAGATGTTCCAATATTCTTTAACAACAATTTGTTGGCTAGTGTCTGTTATTGTGTGTGTGTGTGAAAGAAAGAGAGAAAGAGAGAAACCACAAGTAGTTGGAGTGAAGATCAAAGCTATTAGCACTTTTGCAACTTGGCCCTTTCTCTTCTTCCATATAGTGTACTGTTCATGGCCAGCATAAACATTTAATGAATCCCTTTCTAGTGCTGTCTGGATGTTGTGTTACTTTCCTGTGTTACACATTATTATAAAGGTATTGTCAAACAATATACTGGTGTAGGAATAGTTATTCGTTTGCATAAAAATTTTCCTCTTACTGTAGCTCATAAGTCTCGAATTAATTTAAATAAGTAACCAAAGTATGAGGGGGAGTCAAAAATGATGGCTGTAGAATGTATAAAATTTTTATAAAAGACAAATACATAATTTTTTTAAAATAATCTTTTTGCTGTTCAATGTACTTTGTCCATCTGTCAACAAGCTTTCATATTCGAACATTAAAAAATGTTTTAGGATGAGCTACGAGCCACGAATGCACCATCTTCAGAAGTGTACGAACGTGCCTTGTCACGCAAGATCACAACACCCTTGGATCGCAGTCGTCTGCTTTTAATTAGAAATTTGGGCTTTAACTCTCCAATAAGCATCTCAGTGTAACGAGCACTGTTGATTGTTGAACCTTTTTCCTGGTAATGGTCAAAACTGGCCCTAAAGAAGCCGAGCTGCTGGTTCAGTTTTTAACTATTTTTTGGTCAGTGATTGAGGAAGCTTCTATTCCGTACTCTGCCGTTTAATCTCAGGCTCATAGTACTGATTCCAGGTCTCGTCACCAGTCGTTCATGAACTAATCGTTGTTTTTGAACGAATCTTTAACATGACTCAGAAGAACGAGTAGTCTCGGAGAGTGATTAGTTTAATTTTCTACTGGGACGCATGCGCAAAGCATGGCAAAACCTCCATAGGTTATGTACAGGAAACAGAAATGAGTAGAAGAAAGTGAACGAATCTTCTCAATAAGTCTTCTAGTCTGAATCATTTGTTCTTTTGTCACTCCCATAGACTCCCATAGACGCTATACAGTTCAATAGATTCAAAAGAACGAACGACTCAGACCAGAAGATATGAGAGGTGAACTGCTCTTTCTGTTTATCATTAGATGTCCTTAGCTGCATTGTAATATCTTCGTTATTGGAACGTGTTGGGGGTCTGTTTATTGAAAATGTAACATTTTATTTTATTTCTGATCAAAAGAACAAAATGAACTAAATGATTTTAAAAAAGCTTCGTTATTATCCGTTATTCGAGTCACTAAAATGATTCAAACTTCCCATCACTACCAGTAATAATTCTCTTTAAGAAACTTCCACCTTCCTTAAAGTATCGGTCCAAATTTTATTTAAAGATATCCAAACACCAAAAATTTTTACGCTTTTCCATGAACTGTTTCAGCACACGGTTCACCCTCAACTCACAGTCCTGATCGTTGTATAAATGTTAAATCAGCGTTTCCAATTATCCAGATGATGATTCAGTTGAACTGAATGTTTCTTCTAGTGGTTCAGAAAGTGGATGGTGTTAGTAAAGGAGTGCACAGCTATGAGGGAAAAATCAATGCTATGGTGACGGATGTAAGAAAGATCGGTAAGTAATACCAACTGCAAACAAAATTTTAAATGAGGAGGCAATGTACTGTAACCCATTCGTCAATTCATTATTTCAATTTTTATTTGTTAGAATAAAGTTTCCTTTCTACTCTTTCTGTCATTTCCTCTTGGTTAAGCTTCTCTTTCTATTTATCCCTTATGCTCTGACTCAGATGATGAATCTGGTATGAATTTGAAGAACACTTCCAGTGAGCTGCAGATGTTTCGTTCTGGATTATCAGGATTGCGTCAAAAACTGTCTGCAGCCTCTAACTCCGTCAAAAGCAACGCTGCCAACCTGCAGCAGCTCCGATCCTCATCACAAGAAATGCTTTCCCTGCAGGCGAATTTAAAATCGCAGCTAAGTGCCCAGGCCGCTGCGCTGCACTCTGCTAATGCTACGCTATTTTCCGTTGCTGCCAACACACCTACACTGCAGGAAGACACCGCACGGCTTCAGCACGACTTGCAAATGCACATCAATGCACAGCGGCAGCTCCAGCTTGCCATCGATCGTCTCAACTTCACACAAATGTATCAGGACACTATCACAACTGCACTGCAGCGTTCAATGGAAGCAGCAGATATGAATACGCAGGGTGTGTATAGCGATGTGCTCGCGCTACGGAGAGAGACGCAGCTAGTGGGCAGCATTGAGGATTGGATCAGGGAAAAGATCATAACTCTGGAAAGAGCCGAATTCAATGCATCAACCCATGTTCAGATCACCACACAGGGACTTGGGGACGTGAACATGCAGTTAGCTAATATCTCCAGTCAAATTCTCAACATTAGCACACTCAGCGATGAGAATGCAGCAAACATGAGAGAGCTACAGGAACAGCAGCAGGATTATGGCAGTCGAAAGAGTGCTCGCTTTGAGAGAATGGAGGAAAGGCTGGATGCAGCAGAAGAAAATGTTGACAGGGTCACAGGCAATGTGAGCTATACGACGAGGATGCTGGGGGGAGTGAACGGAGAACTCGCTGCTTTGCGAAGCTGCTCGGACACAGTGGGACAACATTCAGACTTCCTGTTGAATTTGAACAAAACTGTGGTTGAGACACAATCAGAAGGGTCTGCTCTGAAGTCCCAGCAGGATGATCTGTCTGTTCGGCTGGACAAAGAAGTCAGCAGTCTTTCCATTATCATGGAAGAAATGAAGCTTGTCGATACCAAGCACTCTCAGCTTATCACCAATTTCACAGTATTGCAGGGTATGAAATGATGCACGCCTGGCACCCATACATTATTACAGCTTTTTATTAGTTTGCACCTAAAATAGCCAAAAATTTTGGATAGACTAAAATAGCCAAAAATCATGCACGGAAAAAGATGGCATGGCCAGTTCTTTTGTTGTTTTACTCTGAAGACAGTTGGGTTTGAGTTCGAAAGATGAATTCGATGCAGTGGATCATAACTTCTGCTTTTACTTTCTGATATATTACACCTAGATGTGTTAAATGTAAAACAAGGTAATTCTGGTGACAGACCACCCAATTTTTGGTGCCTGAAAGTGTAAGAACAAATACTCATCTGGGTACAGGAAACCCCTGTCATTCACATGTACTGTACAGATATTTTTAATTTTTAATCGTTCGAAAAAGAAGTGATTCGAACAAACTGTGCCATCTTGAATAAAAAAAAAACCATAGATGTAAATATTAAACAAAAATGAAAGCTGAAGGAGGAAACCAGAGAGAACCATGGGAGAACATGCAAACTCTAGAGACAGGAATCGAACCCGGACCCTGGAGCTGCAAGGCCACTAAGCCACCATGTCCCCATTTTTTTTAATTTAGGTTGTAAATAAAAAATAAAAAATAAAAAAAATAAAATAGAATTAAATTACTACAGTATATAAATATACAGTATAGAAGTATAGAAGTGTCAAAATATGGTGTATGGGTATGACAGCAGCAGTATGATTAAACATGCAGTGTGAGATAAAATTCACATCTATTCAAACTCAAATTTCAGTAGGCACACACACAGCCATACACAGTATGATACACAGTGAAATGCTGGGGTGATACGTGTGTCAGCAACAGGATGATTGTCCATGTCCCAAAGTGCAAGTTTGTCCTCGTTTAATATGTAAATGAGCAGTTTGCAAACAAGAAATGTGCAACATATACAGTAAGTAGTGTAGAAATATTACTGTTTTATTGCACCTTTTGGGAGCAGCGATAGGAGAAGATGCTCTTTTCTGTGATTAGAAGATTAGAAGAGGCTCCCACATGGGGTCACAGTCATTACATTGGTACTTGTAAATGAAGAACTTGCAACTAAGCAAAATGAATTTTTAACTCAGTCATAAAAACACAATTGCATATATAAATGTCTGAACAACCAGTTGAGTACTTCTTTTATGTTTTGTAGGCCCTCCTGGTCCAAGGGGTTCCCGTGGTGAAAAAGGGCCACCTGGGGCAGTTGGTCCTCCTGGTCAGAAGGGTGAGAGAGGTGATAAAGGAGAGGCAGGTGATCCAGGTGCTCAGGGAGAAAAAGGAAGCGCTGGCCCTTTTGGTTTTTCAGGTGTCCCGGGTTTGCAAGGGCTTCGAGGTAGCCCAGGGCCCAAGGGATTACGAGGGTCAGGAGGCCGTGCAGGCCCCCAAGGCACAAAAGGAGAGCCTGGCACACCTGGACAGCCAGGCAAAGATGGGAATCCAGGGCCCATTGGTTCTCATGGGCCCCCAGGTATTCGTGGACCAGTTGGTCCTGTAGGGGATCCAGGACAGATGGGACTACCAGGGCCTATGGGACCTCCAGGACCACCAGGATTACCAGGCAGGGCATCACCAATACCAACGATACCTGTCCCACCAGAACGTGCTCCACTGCTGGTTGCAACAAGATCACTGCCAGGTAAGACACGTCACCAAGACAAATTGCGTAAAAATATTAGATTTTGGCATTCATTGCGCAACATGCTGCACCAACTGTAAATACTTCGTACATCCCACACAGTGGGTACAATCCCAATCAGTGGGTACAAACAGAATATTGCATCTTACTTTGTTTTAGTGTATCTAATTAAAATGTTAGAGCTGGACACATATCGTCTAGCTCTAACATCTGAATTAGATACAAAAGTCCTAATCTTTACAATATCAGCTTTGTTAACCTCCTGGTTCTGGCTTGAATCCCAAATAGAGTAAAATGGAAAGCTAATGCGCTATGTACAATCTCAGTGTCACACACAGTGGTGTCCTTGATGAGGGCTGGAAACTGGTTTAGAAGTCAGCCTTGTGTTAGGAGCTAGTTAGCTTTGTAGCCATAAATAAAAGAACACTGATAGTTTATAATGACTTATATATACATACATATATATATATATATATATATATATATATATATATATACAGTGGTGTGAAAAACTATTTGCCCCCTTCCTGATTTCTTATTCTCTTGCATGTTTGTCACACTTAAATGTTTCTGATCATCAAAAACCGTTAACTATTAGGCAAAGATAACATAATTGAACACAAAATGCAGTTTTTAAATTAAGATTATGTTATTAAGGGAGAAAAAAAACTCCAAATCTACATGGCCCTGTGTGAAAAAGTAATTGCCCCCCCTTGTTAAAAAATAACTTAACTGTGGTTTATCACAGTTAAAAGTTCAATTTCTGTAGTCACCCCCAGGCCTGATTACTGCCACACCTGTTTCAATCAAGAAATCACTTAAATAGGAGCTACCTGACACAGAGAAGTAGACCAAAAGCACCTCAAAAGCTAGACATTATGCCAAGATCCAAAGAAATTCAGAAAAAATGAGAACAAAAGTAATTGAGATCTATCAGGCTGGTAAAGGTTATAAAGCCATTTCCAAAGCCTTGGGACTCCAGCGAACCACAGTGAGAGCCATCATCCACAAATGGCAAAAACATGGAACAGTGGTGAACCTTCCCAGGAGTGGCCGGCCGACCAAAATTACCCCAAGAGCGCAGAGACAACTCATCCGAGAGGCCACAAAACACCCCAGGACAACATCTAAAGAACTGCAGGCCTCACTTGCCTCAATTAAGGTCAGTGTTCACGACTCCACCAAAAGAAAGAGACTGGGCAAAAACGGCCTGCATGGCAGATTTCCAAGGCGCAAACCACTTAAGCAAAAAGAACATCAAGGCTCGTCTCAATTTTGCTAAAAAAACATCTCAATGATTGCCAAGACTTTTGGGAAAATACCTTGTGGACCGACGAGACAAAAGTTTAACTTTTTGGAAGGTGCGTGTCCCGTTACATCTGGCGTAAAAGTAACACAGCATTTCAGAAAAAGAACACCATACCAACAGTAAAATATGGGGGTGGTAGTGTGATGGTCTGGGGTTGTTTTGCTGCTTCAGGACCTGGAAGGCTTGCTGTGATAGATGGAACCATGAATTCTACTGTCTACCAAAAAATCCTGAAGGAGAATGTCCGGCCATCTGTTCGTCAACTCAAGCTGAAGTGATCTTGGGTGCTGCAGCAGGACAATGACCCAAAACACACCAGCAAATCCACCTCTGAATGGCTGAAGAAAAACAAAATGAAGACTTTGGAGTGGCCCAGTCAAAGTCCTGACCTGAATCCTATTGAGATGTTGTGGCATGACCTTAAAAAGGCGGTTCATGCTAGAAAACTCTCAAATAAAGCTGAATTACAACAATTCTGCAAAGATGAGTGGGCCAAAATTCCTCCAGAGCTCTGTAAAAGACTCGTTGCAAGTTATCGCAAACACTTGCGATATTGCAGTTATTGCTGCTAAGGGTGGCCCAATCAGTTATTAGGTTCAGGGGGCAATTACTTTTTCACACAGGGCCATGTAAGTTTGGATTTTTTTTCTCCCTAAATAATAAAAACCATCATTTAAAAACTGCATTTTGTGTTTACTTGTGTTATCTTTGACTAATAGTTAAATGTGTTTGATGATCAGAAACATTTAAGTGTGACAAACATGCAAAAGAATAAGAAATCAGGAAGGGGGCAAATAGTTTTTCACACCACTGTATATATATATATATATATATATATATACTGTATATATGACATAACTTGTCATAAGATGTGTTTTCTTGCTTAAATGCTTTAGTAACTGGTTTTGAATGTGGTTTAAGGTAGGCAGTTCTGTACAGATCTACTTTCTCCCAACCAACAATTAGTGTAATACACGATTGTAGAACACCTGGGATGAAAAGCGATACCTGTGGTGTTACTATCATCAAAACTCGTGCAGTGTCTCTCGTCCAATCAGATTGCTCAGTCTGAACTAAATGTTGTATAATAAATATAATAAATAAAAAAAACACACACTACGATATTTTGTTAGACCCCTTCTTGGGTGGATCATCATTTCAATAAGCTTGTAAAATATCACAACATTTACTTATTTTACCTAACTTTTAAGTGATATTACAATTATTCAGTTTGTTTTTGCCCCACTAAATCAAGGATGATGGTTCACCACTATCCATCAGGGTATTAATGAAGTGTTCTTAACTGTGTTCAACTGTTCTCAACCCAATTTTAGTAGTTACAGTATAACAATAGGCCAATAATTTGACTCTTCTGAAACAGAGTATCTTTGCCACATTATGTGTTCTGACATGGTTGATTAAAGAAATGAGAGGCTACTCACTGCATGAGTTAGCGTTAAATAACCTGTTGCCAGCTAAAACATATGAATCACGGTAGGTATTATCCAATGAAAGACTTTTTACAGCTTCCATAATTAAATCGAGGTGGTGACTTTTTTTTTTTTTTTTTTACAGTGCTTTTGTATGGTGCATTTTAAGTGATTTTATTTTTAATATTCATATATAACTTGAACGGACTAAACATTTCAATAGGGAAGTGTGTTATTCTAGTAGAGAAATTACAACTCATGTTGCCTTTTCAAAGGAAGCATTTTATCATTATATGGTAAAAGTGGGAGTGAAAGAGAGAACTGGAGCCTCAGGGGTCTTACCTATTTTACAGGTCACGTACAAACCTGTAATAATAGCCAGCCAGACCTATAAACTGCCTTCCCCTTCTTGGGTCTCAGGCAGGCCACAATCACTGTGGTCAAGGGGAAGCTCACGTACTGAACTTTCACCCACTCAACTGTGCATTTCTTTGGATTCCCAGTAAGTCCCATCCACCTCAGTGTCCTCAAGAGCCCTCGCACCCAGCTCAATGTGGGTAGTGTTTCTGTGTGAATTCCCATTACTGGATACACTTGTTGTATAGCCAGGATTCTCATTATCAGACTGTACATGTAGTCAGTTCTCCAGGCTAGTCTATCCATTTTAGGGTGGTAAACACTGGTAAGAATTGATGTAATCCCCAATAATTTGAACAGTATGCATAGTTTTTGTGACATAAAAGCAGTTTCTTGATCTGTTAGAATTTCTTTCATGCTCAGCAACACTTTATGGTGAAATGTTGCATAGTTGCACTGCTTCCATAAGTCTCATTGCATGGTCTATCAACACTAGCACAAAGTGATGTCCGGACAGAATTTGTTAAACATCAGTCACTCCAAACCAAATCTGTTGACAAAATCAGTGGATGGGTTAAATGGGAACTAACCACCACCACTATTCTATAATTTAGCTCCTTAATTATAATAGAAATAAGCGGATACTTGTGAACATCCCCTAATTATGGTGCCAGGAGTATGGCATGAATGGCAACACCTTACCCATTCATGCCATACTCCTGGCACCATAATCACATACATGAGGGGGGAACAGACAAACACAGGAAACCCTATCTGCTCCAGGGGAGCTGTATCCTGGCCGACCCTGAAATCTGACCCCAGCTCTCAACAGGGGTATGCGAAAAAATTATTTCACTGTCCTGTATGGTACATGTTACAAATAACTGAATCTTCTCCTGGAAAAAAAACCTAAGCAACTTTGGCCTGGCAAAATTTTCATTATAAATTCTTTTATTTTTTCTTTCACACTTTGCACACACCCACACATACAAAAAAAACATTCAGACATATGTGTCCCTTGGGTTTGGCTTCACCCCCATTTGTCTCTTTACAGCTCACTGCAAGAGAATATTCAGCAGTGAAATGTGAATTCTTTGCCAATTACCTCCCCCTGCTCCCCACTTCCTTCACAGACCAGCACTTGACCATGTCCCCACTGCTACAGCCTGCTTTGTGAAATTTTATTGCTGGCTGTTGGATTTGGTACGAGCTAAAAACCCTTTGACACAGAATTAACCAGCGATTCAATGATCACCAACATGTAATTTACAGGTCTTATCTTTTAAGCAGGTCTCAGGACATTGCTTCAGAATTGGGGTTGTTTCAGAATTCTAGGTCACCTTGCCACACTTGTTGGGTGCAGGGCTAACCAAGCTTATACCAGTTATATCCCAGCTATGCAGTCTGGCCCACAGTACGTTTTCCAATGGGCATTGACATTGAGGATCCCACTGTGCTGTTTTACAGTAACAGTCTTCATTTTTCTGGGAAGGCTTTCACAAGATTTTGCAACTTAAGTGTGGGAGTCTGTGTTTATTAAGCCATAAAATAATCGGTGAGGTTGGGCAGTTATCTCAAGTGAGAATGTGTGGTTTTGGTCTGCATTTTATTCATTCCAAAAGGTGACTTAAGGTCAAAGCCGAGACCACTCCTTTAGATTAATCAAACTATGTCTATTTGGATTTTCCTTGGAGAAAAAGGGCTATTGTCATGATAAGTTGCTTTTAGTTCCATTCAGATGAAGTTGCAGTTCTGAAGCATAGTCCACATAAAGACATTCTGCGCAATTGTGTGCTTCCAGGATTCTAAGTAATCTGTTTGGAGTTGGGCCAGAATATGGGTGTGTTGTTTAGGTGCCATTTTGACCATATAATGTAAAGCATTTAGACAGCTTGCATTCTTTTAATGCTTTCTGGCAATGAACCATTAGCCACCCAGAACTTTAACCAACGTGTTCCATCCCCCATTTTCTTCCTCTTCTGGATTTTGTCTCCAAAAAAAAAAAACAATAAAGAATTTGGGTCAGGATCCCAGTATTGTGGTTAGTTACCACACAGTTGATACAGGTTTTCTTTCCTTTCTTTTTTTCCTAGCTGAATTGAGCTGTTGCTTAAGTGTTAGTTACAGTTAGGTCATTGTAAACACTTTTTAAAGTTTCCTTGCTAGACATAATTACACACTAAGCATTATAATCAAGACACATAAACACATTCCCACACAATCTGCTAGTTCCTTTCAAAAACACTGGACATAATCTGTTTAGATGGTGCTTTCAAAAAGAGCTGTGTAAATACACACTGATGTAAATACACTCTACCCACATAAGAGCTATGTGTGTATGTTTTACATAGGTGAAGTCGGCTGCCCTGCTGACTGGCTAAGGTTCATGAATAGCTGTTACTTCTTCTCTACTGAAAAACTTGTTTTTGACAACGCTCTACAAAAGTGCAGCGGAATGTCTTCATCAATGGTCATCATCAATAATAATGAAGAACAGGTGAGAGGAGAACTCGAAGTTGGGGAAATATTTTGGAGTGGAAAAAGACAGAGAAAAAGGAAAAATTTTTTAAATATTGGTTTCAGATCCTACAGTTTCAGAATCAGTTTGCTTTTGAAGGCAAATAAAACCTTTTTTCATGTATTGTAAATGTATTAATTATACAAAATTGTAATAATTTGTCCAAAAAGGTACTGATGTGTCAGAATAACTCATGTGAAATGCTTGAACTGGCCAATCAACCCGCCAAATGTACATATGGGCCATTGTTTATGTTGAATCCTGGCTGTTATATGCCAGGTCAAAGGTGTTGTATGTTACAGTAGAAGTATATAATGTATAATGTCTTGTCCTCAGGTCTGGTTACAGCTCCACACAATAGGTAGAGGCTATTTTTGGTTGGGATTGACAGATCGACAGAGAGAGAACGTCTGGTTGTGGGAGGATGGCTCAGAGCCTACTTTTAGGTAAGTGTATTTGTGTGTCTGCGTTTATGGTTTTTCCTCAAATATAGCCTTAGGAGATGGGCTTTATTGTTTTTGTGCATGTAGGAACTGGAGGTCTGGTCAGCCTGATAACTGGGGCCACGGGAATACTGAAGGGGAGGACTGTGCAGGCCTTGTTTATGGAGGCAAGTGGAACGATTTCCCCTGTAATGACCAGCTCGGGTTAATTTGTGAGAGAGCAGTAAACAGTTGAAGTGTGTGAAAATGGAAGGGCATCCCAATGGACCGATAAATGTGGTCAAAAGACCTCACGGCTTGTGATCAGAGATTGACGACTCTGTTTGACAAGTAGACTTGATGCAGGTACGATGAAAGTGGAAAGACCATGTAGTAGAAGTAGTAAGCTGCAGTGTTTGGTGAAAGATGAGTTATTTCATGTCTAATGTCAATATGGCATTACATAATGTTTTCATTTCTGCATAGTCAGTTACAAATCGTTAAGGAGCCATGGACATTTTGCTGTGAGCTAATCAGATGTAAAGAACCAAATGAATGTGCATTTCAGTGGAATTCTCTACTATTACATGTATTCATTTTTGCAATATGATGCTTTTTTTGTATTATTAATGAATTCTAATCTGACATATTATACTGTATATACCCCCTTTTTGCACACATACACCTAGTTTCTACCTATAAACAAGCAAATAAACAAATAAATAATGGAATAAAAGTATGTAATAAATGAGTTCATAATAAATGAATCATATTTGGTCTTCGCAAAACAGTTAAAGTTTTTTAAAAACCACACCATAAGTGCATTTTCATACTCATTTATTGTTTCACCCTTATTACTTATTCCAGTCGTTCATCCTGATGTTTATTTAATACACTTGTATTAAATACAACCTGCAGTGCACTTATTTAAATGAACATTCATTTTTTTTTTAACTATTCACATTTTTAAATGTCATTCCACTTTGTTTCATATTCTTTGCCTTTACCTCCAGTCCATTTTCTCTTCAGCTGCACAGAAGAATGAAATTATGTAACAGTAGCACCGTAGAGTGAGAATCTACTCTAATCAACTCTTTCTTAAAAAAAGAAAAAAAAAAGACAAAAACTAAATTAAAAAACAATTCCATGCCATCTTTTTAATGCTATTTTTGGGAGGTTTCAAATTCCAGACCTAATCATCACAGTTCTTGGAGCCACTTCAGTCAGAATTAGAGTGAATTTGGATCACAGCATACATTAAGTTGTAAATTAATCAAAGCCGAAATGTAACATTTCACTCGCAGTAACTTCATAAAATATATTTACCACTGTACTATAGAAGGTATGAACCTGGGTGGTTATATTCATCAAATGACCTTCATGGTGTGAGTAAAGTCATATGGAGACATTACACTGGTATACAATGTTAAGCAAATCTTAAAATTGTCTTTCAAGCCAAGAGTAAATGAAAAAAATGGTTTTGTTAAGTGTTTTTATTAAATTAATCATGTCATGCTATTTAGAAACTGTGGTTCAACAAGATTGTTTTTCTATTCTGATGTTTGTCTTAATTATTTTGTATAACTAAAACAACTTTAGACCAAAATGGGTTGTTTATAAAAATGTACATTTAAAGAAAACTTTTCAAAACAAAATGATTTGCTCTGGCTTTTGAACATTTATATTTTTATTTCATAAACAGAACCATGGAAAAGTGTATATCTGTGACTTTGTATGTTTTGAATTAGTGGTTACAAGATCTGTGATGGATGTCAGCACAATGTACTGCGACATGGAATGAACCAAAACACAACAGCATGACGTCATGCCATAAAGACTGACAGAGCTAGTCGGCGTTTAGAATAGGTTTGTTGCCTCACTCTATATAGTTTTGAGTTCCTAAAAATCCGAAACGAAGTATATAAATTTGCAAAGTGAGATCATGTTAACCTGTCAGATGGTTAAACAAGTCTCACCATTTTTGTACACCAGTTATTAATGTAAACATTTTAGAAAGTCAAGCATCAAAGTGCAGTTGAAGTATTTAGAAATATGTCACGCTTGCAACATTTGTCTCTTCATCCTGACACCATGCTCATTTAAAAAAAAATCATATGAAAAACTGGACAAAATGTTGCTACCACACAATCCTAATGATCAAATTTATTGAAATTTATATCATAGCCTGGTTAACTCTATGTTTCTCAGTTCTATTATTCTTATTGATATTTTAATTGGTTAGAAAATGTTCATGTTCTCTGACAGCAAAACCCAGCATAGGGTTACAAATGAATGCTCTTTTGTAAAATGTTTGGCTGTTTGGCAGATGCTTCACATAATTCTAGGACTAATAATCAAATAAAAGTAGAATATTATTTAGAAAAGAAACATGATTGATATGGCAAACCTTTCTGTTTTAAGATGTTTCATAGTTCTGAAACAATCTGGTGTCAGTGATTTGTTCAGTAAACCTTCTGGATCTCAGTAATGGCAAACTGAAATCCTTTGTCATTCAGGTAAAGAATAAGAAAATTAAAAAGCTGATAAGTGGATGGCTGTTTGGCCGCTGTAACATAAGACAGACAACAGTTAAAAAAAATCTTGCTATAGCATGGGTGGGATAAAACACTTGGGGATGTGTTTTAATGGGAAATGGTTATATACCACATTGCCATCAATTATAACCAAACTCCCATCATGTTTCAGCCTTAGCATAACACACCAAGTTTGACTATTTTAAAATGTAGCCTCAAATCCCATTTTTCTTTTGTTTCCTTTAGTGAAAAATGTTTCTCATGAGTAAAGAAATGTAAAATCAATCTAAATGTTGAAACTTTTTTTTCCTCCAAATTACTCGTTTTCAAATAAATAAATAAATTAATTAATTAATTCTGCCCCAATATTGCTGGTGTTTCCTTTGTAAATAAGCCAGCTCAAAACTTTCAAGTGGCATTTACAGGAATCAGCAAATTACCATTTTACCCTTTCTTCATTACCAAATACAGATAAGGTTGAGTCCAGTGAAAGTAAGCTTATAACTAGAGGTTCAATCCAGGATGAGATTAAATCCACTACAGGTGAACAGAATAATAGAAATTATAGAAGAGGACGTGAGGGGACAAAAAATGTGATCCAAATAAATTACATTTATTCCAGTGGTAGTTGTTATTGCGATGACTCAAATGAAATACACCCAAAAGCTTCACTGCTTTTAAATTGATCATTATTTGGATGTGTTCAGGAATACTGGGAGCATTTTCATCCAAGTTGAAGAGCACCCAATTCTCAACTACAGAAGAGGGGACGCTTAGTAGAGATTGGCTACTTGAGCGTTTCCAATGTGTTGCAATTTGTATGTTGGGTTGCTGATCATCCTGTCTGATGTTATCTACTCGTCTCTGTTGTATACAGGTTTGAGGATTAATTAATTGCTGTGGTGATCTGTATGGTGCGGTATTTCTCTACTCGTCCTTCTCTACTATAAGCTCCCCATGAAGCACCTTTCTTCTCTGACGCAGCATGTGGAAATACAACTGAGGAAACACTGAAAAAAAAGCAAAGAATTTATTTAAATAAGGATAATTTGTCTTTAAGTAGAAAAAAGCACTGTTAAAAAATGATAAACCTGAAACTGAAATATGACGACCACAAAGTTCTCAAACTAGGTCTTACATCCATATTTTGCAGGGTGTCCCTTTGTGATCAAACTAAGTAAATATGCTAAAAAAAATCTGTGTGGTGCTGAAATAGAAACCTACCAACTCTACGCACCACAATAGACCATTTAAGAGTGTTGTTAGACTCCATAAATAGGACTTGATAAGCTGACTGAACAAATCCAGATGATTTCATGGTTTCTAAACCAAATTGGTTTTATTTTTGCACTCTGCAAACAAAGCAATGTTGTGGTCTATTGTGGGACTTTAGGATGGTGATGGTAGAACTCTGACCCTTGATAAAGTTATAAAATGACTTGGTATATAAATAACATATAAAACACACACAAACCAAGTTGAACCATTGAACCATTATCATTCCCAGGTCTTGATATGTTTCAACAACTAAAATAAACTTCTATTGTTAGCTTTTATAAATTGAACAAAATTACTTTAGGCAGTTGTATAAATGAGCATGAGTGAATGAATCTTACGTGGGATGTAGGAGAGCATTGCAATAATGAGGAAGTAGTAATAGTCAAAGGAGACGTTGTATTTGTTTGGGAGTCGTAGAGAGTACATGCCCGCTTTCCGAACATAAGGCAGAGCAGCATATATGGTCATCAGTTCACCGATCACACCCAAAGGATACATGACAACGAACAGGTTATATCTGAAAGTCAGCAACAATATAAAAGATTAAAGATTTTCACAGATTATATTCAGGAAAAAATTCCACAAAAGCAACTGAATGCATTTTAAAGTTACACAAATTGATTCACAAATTGTGCTGAGGAACTGTGATGTAGTTCACTCTAAAATTTGTGGAATTAAATCTATATACAATATGAATCAACATTATACCCAAGTATACTGGTATAATACTATATGTTTAGTATATAATATTTTATAGTTCTGTTTTATGAAGTAGGTAAGTGATAATTTAACAAGTCAAATATTGTAATGAGTTAAACGAAACCATAAGTTTCAGATCTTAAATCACAATGCCTACCAGTAACTGAATACCAGACCATGAGACTCAGCAGAAATTTTATCATTTTAACATGCATATTAGTCTTGATTTTAAAACAGAACTGAAACGTGAAGAAATGTGCAGGGTTTTTAACATACAGCTAACTGCTCTGCACAACAAAGTAATGTTAGTTATCTTCTACTTACAGAACTAATTATACTGTTATTCATATTATTACTTCAGCTAGTGAGCTATATTAATTAACTGATTTTGTGCTGTTATTAGTAGTTAAATCTAAACTCAGTAAGCTAGCTGAATACCAAGAGGCTACAAAATTCTAATGATCAACACTAATATTTGCAATGTTTAAGTTGCATGATAATGTACAGTGATGTGATAAAACTTCAAAAACCTTTTTTAATATAATTATTTCAGAATGGTCAAAAAGTCAACAGAACCATTTCTTAGATGTTTAAGGTTGGCTTTTGCTTTTAACTGTTTCAGTAGTTAATTCAGCTGTATTTACTAATGGCTAGGTCCTTATACTGTATGTACAGTACAGCTGACCTCTACTGGGTACAGTAATCATACAACTTAGGCAGAAGTGAGCAAATTACAAAAATCATGTACATGAGTAATGGTAGAAATTCCTTAGAGCAAATATTACTCAAGTATAATTCAAGTATAAAATTATGCAAGTCTCACAATTATGCATAATAGTCAACAGGTGGTGAAATTC
Source organism: Clarias gariepinus (assembly GCF_024256425.1). Classification (NCBI taxonomy): domain Eukaryota; kingdom Metazoa; phylum Chordata; class Actinopteri; order Siluriformes; family Clariidae; genus Clarias; species Clarias gariepinus. The sequence goes on from NC_071100.1 coordinate 37,022,977, forward strand.
CCACTTCAAATATGATACACCACTGTGGTTAGGTAAAAGTACAGATATTTTTTGTGCGGAGTAAAAGTAAAACGTATACTGCAATAAAACATTTCAAGTAACATACAGACGTAACAGTCTCCCACCTCTGAACTTGGGAGAATATTAGTAGTTTATAATTCCCTTTAATTTCATTATAAAATACAGAAAAAGAAAAGAATTTATATATTGTCATTTTAAAGTTACCATTATTTTCACTTGTCTATGGATTCTTTAGTAGTAGTTAATTTTAATTATATCTATAATGTACATGTTAATAATAGGTTTCTATATCTAAGCTGCATATATAAAATCTGGACTTTTTGCGACACAAGATAAGTAAACAAGGTCTTGGCGAAAAGGACAAAGCATTTTATGGATGCAATGCATAGGTGCTTTTAGTGGACAGGCATTCTAGTGTGAAAAACAGAAACACATAACAACAGGAGCAACTAAACAGGAGTTGTCCACAAGAGGCCTGAACAAGATACTGCACACGCACATCCTCAGCACTTGGGCAAAACCAAAAGGAAGTAGATAGTCTCTGTTTGTCATTCTGTATAGCAGAGCAGATGAGAGTAGATCATGATCAGAAACCCGATTAGAAATCATTATGAATAAAATCGAATCATTTTGAATCGGAAATCTTTTTGAATCGAAAATCGATTTTAAATCAAATCGTGGCCTCAAGAATCGGAATCGAATTGAATCGTGAGATGGTAAAAGATTCCCACCCCTAATACTTTTTATTGGGTGTATGTTAAAAATGACCAAAATGAACTACATTTAATATACTTGACATGCATTGTTTTTGTACCTGGCCCATTTGATGAAATAAGGCAGATGGTTAAGCAAACTGAAAGTATAGAAGGAGTAGCGTGTGATCTCAGTGACAGTCCACACCACCAAAAACAGGATCACACTCTCTTGATTCTGGACCTAAAGAATTAAAGCACAACAGTAGTAACAAACATTTCCCTTTTTAAATAACACACAGGAGCAAATTATAGAGTCTTTTCAATTATACAGTAAAATATTTATACATTTCTTTCTATGTTATTAGGCAGTGATGTATACAGAAAATTATTTGTTAGGGACACACGATCAGAAATACAGTACCAGTCAAACGTTTGGACACACCTTCTGTTTTTTGTTTTATATATTCTAGAATAATTCTGGAATTTGCAAAAATCTGAAATAACACATAGAATTGAGTAATTAATTAATTAACAACAACAACAACAACAGCAAGGTCAGCTGTTTTGAAACAGTTTTTGCAAGAAGAATATTGTCAAGTACATTTGCAAAACCCAAACACCACCATGATGAAACTGGCTGTTATGAAGACCATCCCAGGAAAGGAAGTTTTACCTCTGCTGATAAAGTTAATTTACAATCACCAGCCTCAAAAATCACAAATTTACAAGCACCTCTGATTAAAACCTTATAGGAACTCGACTCATGTGTGTCCAAGCTTTTGACTGGTAGTGTAAACAAAGTAAGACTTCTGCCCTTGAAATAACTCTACTTAAAATTATTAACTTTAGATGAATAAACCTACAGACATATTTGTTTGTTATATCTAAAACATTGACCATACAGCTCACTGTTTAAAAAAAGAAAACATACTCATTCACTCATCCCAGTTAGCTGCCTATCATGTTGCTAACAACACGAGCATGTCCTGGTTCCAACTTCATTGGTTAAATGTGCAGAGCTCCGGATCGCTGTAATTCCGACCCGATAAAATTACCACTTAGTGTTATATTATATTACAAATAAACATGCTTATCCGACATTTCAAACCTGTACAAATTCCATATCTCTGAAGTTATATTTTATACTTTGATTATGATTTATATTTGGATAAAAAAAAAATTGTGTATATATGAACATTTATAATATGGATTAGAACATTTTGAAAATCATGTTAAAACGTAAGTTTAAGTCATCTGAATTAATTAAGACTAGTTGAAGACTAGTTAAATCAAGGCAGCACTAGTTAAAGCTTGATTGTATTCACTCGAATCACACAAACCAAAGTGGACATCCTGTACTAAATTTTATGAATTTAAATATGTATACAATTACACACGTACTAACCACTTATCTACCATGGTACCATGTACAGGTGAAACTCGAAAAATTTGAATATCATGTAAAAGTTCATTTATTTCAGTAATATAACTTATCCCAAAATATATGAGATAGACTCATTAGATGCAAAGCAAGATAGTGCAAGCTGTGGTTTGTCATGATTGAGATGATTATGGCTTATAGCTCATGAAAACTCTAAATCCACAATCTCAGAAAATTAGAATATTGTGAAAAGGTTCAATATTCTAGGCTCGAAAGCCTCGTTTACACTGCAGGTGTATCATCGATGCCCAATTCTGATTTGTTGCCTTTATCTAATTTTTTTGTCCGTCTGTTTACACGTTCTTTCAACTATGACCCATAAACAGTTAAACAGTGTTTACACTTGCCAGACCATCTAAAACATTCTAATTAATAATATAATACTCTAATTAGCTTATTAAGTCATAAAACCTGCAAAGGTTTGCATCTCATTTGGTAACAAAGGACCCAGAGTCTGGAGGAAGAATGGTGAGGCACGCACTGCAAGATGCTTGAAGTCCAGTGTGAAGTTTCCACAGTCAGTGTTGATTTGAGGAGCCATGTCATCTGCTGGTGGTGGTCCACTGTGCTTTATTAAGTCCAGGGTCAACGCAGTCATCTACCAGGAGATTTTGGAGCACTTCATTCTTCCTTCCGCCGACGAGCTTTATGGGAAATTAATTTTCCAGCAGGACTTGGCACCTGCCCACACTGCCAAAAGCACTGACCATAGGAGTACTGTGCTTGATTGGCCAGCAAACTTGCCTGACCAAAACCCCATAGAGAATCTATGGGGCATTACCAAGAGAAAGATAAGAGGCATGAGACCGAACAATGCAGAAGAGCTGAAGGCCGCTTTTGAAGCAGCTTGGTCTTCCATAACACCTCAGCAGTGCCACAGGCTGAAAGCTTCCATGCCACACCACAATGAGGCAGTAATTGCTGCAAAAGGGGCCCAAACCAAATACTGAGTACATATGTATTCTTATTCTTTTAAGAGGTCCGATATGTTCTACATACAGTCCTTTTTTTATTGATTCCATGTAATATTCAAATTTTTTGAGAGTGTGGATTTGGGGTTTTTATGAACTGTATGCCATAATTATCTCAATTATGATAAATCACAGCTTGAACTATCTTGCTTTGCATGTAATGAGTCTCTCATATATTAGTTTCACCCTTTAAGTTGCATTACTGAAATAAATGAACTTTTGTACAATATTTTTTAATTTTCGAGGTTCACCTGTATGTGTACCTGTAGTGTTAGCACCAAGCAACAGTCTCCAGTTTTTAAAAATTAAACCAATGCAGCATTACCAACAATGTCCACTGGGGGGTTGGTTCCAAAAGTGAGTCAATCCCATAAACCCCCCTGGTAAAATTTTCCATGAGTGTACTAAAGTGTAATGCTGATTTAGAGTGACCACTCCTTTGTTATTTCATACATACTTGTTTACTACGTGATTGAACTCACCTGTCTAATACTATGCGTGATGAACCAAACCATGAATATTCGAGAGCATACTTGGACCCCAGTCACAATCACAGATGTCCTTACAAGTCCTGAAAAACAGAAACACATATGTTTAACTACTTGACAAACATTTAACAAATATTAAAATTATTGTGTTTTTGGAAAGTACATACCAATTGCACAGTGCCCAACCTGGCATATGAGATGGAGATAAGACAGAAAGAATAGAAAACAATAGGGTGAAATAAAGACTAAGAGTAGAGAAAAAACTAACATGGCAGAATGAAATATAGAATTACTTCTAGTGATCATTTCTGTCCACTAGAGAAGAGACAGAAGGATTAAAACAAAATGATTGACTAGTTGTATGACAGAGAGAGAGAGAGAAAGAAACACGAGGGTCAAAAGTGAAAACGCTTACCTCCAGAAGAGCGAAGGTCTGGAAAAACTTAAGTATCCGTGCAATACTTTTGTACAAGCCCTTATGTGTGCCGTTCTGGAGATAATAGCGAGTCATTGCAATAGCCAGCACCAGCCACCTAGACAACATGTATTAAATTAAATATACTTAATAAATCTATAAATTTTTACATTTTTGTAATTAATATTACAGTGTTGTCACAGGAATATTTTTAAAGATGCTGTCTATGCTTTAAAAGATATTTCAGTATGCTCCAACCCTGGGATTCAGGTTCAGATCATATTACACACAGGGTTGTTCACAGGAATTCACTTGGCTGCAATAAACTTTTTAAAACAGCATTTCATCATGGACAGCTATCTGAGCATTATTTCTGCACATATGTGTATAACTGATTTGTAATTATTAAGGTAAGTAAGGGGCCATATGACATAAATCTGTGCAGGAACAATTAAACTATAGTTTTCATGTGATTTACACCCTCTGTTTATATAAGCAAAAACAATGGAACCTTGGATTACAAGCATAATTTGTTCTGGAAGTGGGCTCTGTTTTTAAACCACTCGTAAATTAAAGCAAGAAATAATGGAAACTCAAATTATTTGTTCCACAGCCCCAAAAAATAAATACATAAATCTAATTAATACAAAGTATATAGTAAAAATAAAACAAATTAACCTGCACTTTACCTTTAAAAAAAAGTAAAAATAAATCCTGACATGTGTGTTTGTGTGTGTGTGAAGTAAGAGGAGGAATCAACCCTTTCCTTCTCCCTCTTCTCATCTTACACAGTAAACCTTTCTTCTTTCTTATTTGAATTTCACACAAACACACACATTAACGGAAAGACTGTTTTGTCAGAAAAAATTTGCAAGAAACATCGCTAATGACACTCGTGTGAGTGCATACTAACAGAATTACTGCTGTAAAGTAAAACAAACAAACGAACCTGCACTTTACCTTTGTAAAAAATTGTGACAGCAGCGTTGCTGTGTAGAGCAGAGTGTGTGTGTGTGTCTGAAGCCGAGCTGGGGTGTGTGTTTGTGTGAAGGGGCATGGTGTCAAATAACGCATGCGCGCACACAGAACGACAGAGAGAGAGAAAATAAATCTTTAACCTTCTAATGAGACTTTCTTTTGCTTTACACGTGCGCACACGTGTGTTATAAGAAACAGTACACGCGCGCTGTACACACGCGCTTACAAACACAAAATAAAATATGTTTTACACACACGTGGTCACAGTGTTATAGTAAACAGTACAATCATGCATGGATGTTGATTATTCCAGTAAGCATCGCGCACTAAGACCCAGCAGGAGAGACGATTACCCACATCCACTGTATGTTTCTGCGTTATTTGGTTTAAAGTTAGGCCTGGGCAGTTAAATGATAATGATATATACTGCGATAGACACTTTCTCATTAACGATGAAAAATGTTTTATCATTTTTTATGACTGCTTAAGAGCAATGCATTGAGATCATCGGTGTGCTTCAATCTTTCGAATGTGGCATTTAAACACTGATTACAGTACATCATTGCGTGACTAAGGCTGTCACATTTTGAAGGGTCTTCTTACCCCCGAAAACAATTGGTGCAATGATGTATGCTTTATGGGCCAACCTAAGACAATAGCTGCAGGAGCTATATAAAGATAATAGATAATAATAAAAAACAATGGGATTTACGTGAAACCCATGAAAGAGTTTTTGTAAAACATGAATAACTGCTACATGACATTAGCCAATGACAGTTTGTAACAAGAGTAGAAGTGTGGAGCGCAATGGAGAAGATAAGTACAGAAAGTGTTCAAGAAATCGTTAATAAAAAAAGAAGAGGTTAGCTCAGCAATATGGCGGTTTTGGGCCTTGAATAAAAAAAAAACAGTGAATTAATGAAAACCTTTTCTCCTTAAGTTTATAAAAAATATATAGCGTTTTAATAGCTCATCATGGATATTAAATGATATTAAAAATTATTGCAATAAATTGCCCTATTCAAAGATCTAAATGGTTTATCTCCAGCGCATCTTGCTGATCCCACAAAGCCCTGTATCATCTAAGTTTTTTCCCAGCTCAAGCTGGCCTGTTATTAATTATGAGGATCACTCAATTTTGAATTGGTAGAAAGTGTTTTACTTACAGTACATCCTTCCTCATCTTTGAAATATATTGTTCCACTAAAGCTCCACATTTTATATACTGTACAGTGCATCTTGAAAAAGTTGTGAAACTGTCATATATTCATTAATAGATTTATTACATGTAAAGTGAAAGCTTTCACGTTGCTTGTTTTAATTTTGATGATTACGGCTTAGAGGTCATGAAAATCAGAAATCCAGTATCTTAAATTATTGGGATATTTAATTTTGAGTTACTTACTATTTATACAGTATAAATACTGTGTATCTCTTGGTCTAGTTTAGTATGTGCAAGGGGAAGACTGCTGACCTGACAGATGTCCAGAACACGATCACTGACACCCTCCACAGAGGGTAAACCACAGAAGGTCATTGCTGAAAGGATGGCTGTTTACAGAGTGCTGTATCAAAGCAATTTTTCGAGATGTACTGTGTACCATACTATTTATAGTTCCTGCATCCTTAACTTGTTACACACATATGTTCCCATGTGGCTGTGGGAATTTGGCCACAAAAGCATTAGTACTGTAAGGCCAGGTACAGATGTCCAGTTTACAACATTTATTTCCATCCACGTCCACAAGTCACGTTCATTTCACTCCAAGATCTTACTAATGATGGAATGAGTCGGGCTACTGTGTAGTACATCCTGAAGATTCTCAGTGTGATTAAGATCTGGACTGTGTGGTGGCCAAACGATGTGTAAAAAAAATGATGTCTGATGCTACCTGAACCACTCTTTCACAATGAATCCTGTAAATTCTGTCATCGTCCTTTTGGAATTCGCCTGTGCCATCATGGGAAAAAATACCATTACACATAAAATTGCTTAACCTAAACCTAACCACCAGAAGCAACCTCAGATCATAACACTGCCCTTACAGGCTAGTATGGTAGGCACTAGGCATGATGGTTGCATCACTTCCATCGCCTCTCTTCTTACCCTAATGCGCCCATCACTCTGGAACAGGATGAATCTGGACTCATCAAACCACATAACCATTTCCAAAGGCTATATGCTCCCTAGAAAACTAAAGCCTTTTTCCCTAGGTTAGCCTTACTGAGAGTAGTTTTTTTTTTTTAAGACAACACAGCTGTTTAGTACCAATCCCTTGAGTTCTGTTCACATTGTCTTTGTAGAAATGCTCTTAGATTCACCCAATAAAGTTCTACAGTTTTTACTTACATCGGACTCATTCCGGATGTTTTTCCGACTACATTTGTTCCTCAAAGACGATGGCTCACCACTATCCTTACAGGTTTTAATAATTTATGTTTCAGTTCTTAACCCAATTTTTAGTAGTTTGAACAATCTCCTTATGATGCATGATACTCTTTTCAAACAAAGTAACATCTTTGTCATGACCACATGACATTTGTTTAAGAAATGAGAAGCTACTCACTGCATCAGTTAGGGTTAAATAACCTGTTGCAAGTGAACCATATCAATCACTGCAGAAATTATCCAATGGAAGGTTCTTAACAATTTGCTTAGTCAAATGCAGGTGGTGACGGTTTTAGCCTGCCAAAAAGTTATAAAGTGGCTTTTCCTTGCCTTTCCATAGCACCACTATATTTACCTCTAGCTTTGCCATAGTGCTTCATTGTTGCGCTGCAGCTAATTACGTCAAAGCGTATCAGAGCCATGGCAAGCCACAATTTTGAAACCAGAGCGATTCGTGCCATGAATAATTAAAAGTGGAAACTGGCCTTTACTTAAGTTCTTCCACTGCAACCTTTTTTAGAATCATACTGGAACAAGTTTGGGCCACTTACATACAGATACATTCTAGATAAATTGTGTGCTTACAACATTATGGCAACAGTATGTATATTTTATTTTATATATATATATATATATATATATATATATATATATATATACACCCGATTATTTATATATAATATAATATATATATATATATATATATATATATATATATATATTATATTATATTATATTATATTATATATAAATAATCGGGTGTCCTTTTGGCTATATAAATGTTCTGTACAGTATATATAAAATATAAAGCAGGGCTTCTCAAAATCCAGATGCAGTCAGTGACCACACCTTTTTGTGCCAAGTTTATGTAGCTATTTAAATACAGACAGTGGCCTTTCTCAGGACATTTACGTTGCATCTTTTGCAAGCTTAATTGTGTTATTTTAATTGGAGACGCAGGACAAACGCAATCACGAAAGACACTTGTGTGTTTTCTATCCCGTGTCCATGCTCCAGCAAGCTAAAACATCCCAACTTTATAAAATGCTGCAGGTGCACCACTGGTAATGTGATAAGAACCAACTAATCAGCATCACTCTTTCTCTTTCCCTTTATCAGCTGGCAAAATTCTTAATTTTTTTATGCTTGAATGAGAAGTGACCAATAAATGCAACAATCTGCAGGCAAATATACCATTTCTTTTGCACTAACTTGGAACATATTTTGAGTCTTTATGACACTTGAGTGCAAGTTGCTTTAAAGTTAGAGTTGCTTTGTTTCAAGGATCTGATTGCAGTCATTTTTCTGGGTTTGAATGTATTTTGTCTCAGACCGCGTGAATGTACATTGTAAGTGCTTGTAAGTTGTAAGCAAGTTTTAAAAAGGTCATTTGCTTATCAACGACTGTTCCGGATCTTTAACTTTGAATAAAAATCTGATCTGGACCTTTGAATATTAAACTTGAGAATCCCTGATTTATAGTATGCAAGATTACTTTTTAATGCTCAACATGATTGTTCTATTTAGATTTTAGACTTACTGTACCATAAAAAGTGCCTCTAAATAGTTATTACAACTGATATTAATTTCAGAACACTTCACATTCCTTGGTTAATATGTGTTCTACTTAAAACTACTGTTTATCCCTTAAATCCCTTAAAACTCGAGCAGCAAAGATCCAGGCAAGCAACACAGCACTGGTTAATGAATGAAAAATAAAAACTGCTTATCCAGGAGTCCTGCAGAGTGTGTCCACGGAGGAGGCTTAAGATATCAAACTGTATATTTGGGTTTTCTGATATGTCAGGTAGAACCAAAGTTCTCATTAGTTTTAATATGCAGAATATTTTACTGCTACTGGCGCATGACGTTGCAAAAATGTAAACAACCATAAAACCAGATGATCATATGTATCAGTGTTATATCTTTGTCTGTGTGACTCTGTTTAGCTTGGTCATGTCTGTATAGTAAATTAAATTGGAATAAAACTCAGTTCATATTGCCTAAATTGTGCTGAAAAAAAAAATCCACAATCCCGACCCATAAGGTATTGTAAAAAAATGCCTAAAACTGCGGCCAAAACATGGTATTGGTGCTAATAAGTGTCTCACCTAGGTAAAAAAGTGAATTTTCAGATAGGATAATATAACACCATTTTTCATCATATTTAGTGCTTCTTATCTCGTGATCCATGCTTTATTTTTTGGAAAAATGCATACACATTTATATTTTTTATCAGATAAAAAGAAACATAAATAATTCTAAATACTATGTCATGCCTTTTAATGTCATGCCCTTGTATTGTCCGTAACTTGTCCAAATCTTTTAACAATCTTAACTCTCATTCAGATAGAACTTGGCCAATTTAGAGTTTACATGAAAAAGACTTAAACCTGAGAAAGTGTATTATTCTAAAATGCTAAATTGTTAAGATATTGCAACATGAATTTGACAAGGTAACAGACTACAGGGTTTTTGCTTTTTTAATTTAAGTATCAATACTCAAAGAAACATGGCTCTCTAAAACGGCTGAAGTTACCAACATGAAATTTGTAGGGAAGCAAGATTGGTCACTTCCATGTTGCATAAACTTCAGAAGTAGCTTCTTCGGCACACACGTTTTCTGTATTATATGTTTGACATAAAACAAATAAAATCAGCACCAGTACTGTGTTTTGGCAGACATTTACCTGGCAACCTGCACTTTTACGACTGCAAACTTGGCGGGCCTACATTTTTAGTTTTGCCTCTGTGCTACTCTGAAAAGAGAGAGAGAGTGAGAGGGACCATTGCTGCCTTACAGCTCCAGACATTTTCGACACTCCACAGTGAGTATTCGGTGCATATACGCCTTATTAACACATGCATTCTGAAACTTTTCGCTTTGTCAGAATGAAGCTCCGGTGTCAGCGCGCGGCTAAACTTATCGCGCGCCCTGCACTGATGGAGAATGACGCTCGCGCAGCACCGGACACCGTATTTGGCAAGACAGAGGCGCGCGCGGACGGCCTCAATGAAAACCCCGGGTTATTCCCTCACACCGCTTGTTCGACAGACTCAAACACCGCTGAATGATAGACTTCAAGTGCGACGCGTCCGGTCTTTAGTGCTCTCGCCGTGCGGTTTATTGAGGTTGACCATAAACGGTTACAACCTAACAGACTTCCAAAACTATAAACAGCAACGCGAGCTTGTGCTGGTAAAAAAAAAAAAACACTTCAGCCGCTAAAGTGAGCAGGTTTAATCCTCACATACCCCGCCGTCATGGCGATATTGTAGAACATGAGCCATGCTGTGGCGATAATGCTCTTCGTCCGCTTTTTGTTGTTCGTTTCCTTTTCCTCGAGCGCTCCGTCCTCCTCTCCGGACGCCATGGCACCGGGGCGCGAGACCGACAACGAGTCACACGCTGGAGCGGCGCACGAGGGCAGCTGTCAATCAACGGAGAAGGGGCGGGTCCATGTCTTCTCCACAATTTTCACATCAAGTATAAGATGTTTGAATTGGAAATTGAATCTAAAATTTAAAGTCTGAGATATCTGAAAACAATGTATTTTGTTTCACCTAATGAATAAATAAACAAACATCCCGCTTTCGCCCATATATTTTACATTAAATTATTTTAAATCAAGGCTACAGTAAAGTGAAGGATTGATTTCTGAAAACTACTTTTCCCAGCATGCATTATGGGTCAGTAGGTCATGCACATATTTTGGAGTCAACTGTTAGGCACAGCACAGCTGAGCACAGCTGAAAACAAAAAAAAAAAAACATACTGAATCCTTTGTGAGATACTGCCAGTCTCTATTGTAAGATCTAATATCTGGCCTACTCAGATGGGGTTATTGTGTAATAAATATTAGAATTGATAGCACAAATTTTTTATACTACTACTCTGCACAGTTCTGCATCATATAGCTAGGATATGCATGTATGTTGCGTGAACTATTTTGTTTAGGCTTTGGTTTAACCATCTATTTTAAATAAACAAATGAAGTTTACAGTTAGCATTTTCTATGCACTAGCTATCAAATGTGATTGGCTGTGTAAGCTGATAAGTATTTGAAGGCCGGAGGCGGCGTCTGAGAAAGTACTTCACAGTAGCGTCTAAAATTAGCCTCCACCAGCCACCCAGTAGAAATCAGAGTTAAGCAAAGACACCACCAAATATAGTGCAGCCCACATAATCTTGGTCCTGCTACATATATCCATACTGTACACATACTGTACGCAGCAATGTTTATTATTACACATTTTCTTTCCTATAAACTCAAAGGTTTTCTGATAAAAAAAGCCTTAATCTTAATCCATAAACATAAAATATTCAATGGGAGATTTTAGACCCTTTAAAATACACATTAATTTATAACTACAATTACACATCTCTTAAAACTCAATCAAGAAAGGGCTCTATTTAAAGGCCAAAAGTTATAGTAGTTTCATATAAAGCCATCAATGGCCACATGATGGAGCTATACAACAAGAGCACAGTGAGTTGATGGGCTCAGAGTGATACCCAAGACATTCAACATGCCATATTTATACATATATCCATACTGGAAAAACATATCATTCAAATTATACTTATTAAGTGAGCCGTGAAACAGGAGAATCAGATGTTAAGATTTTTTTTAGACTGACAGAGAAAAGCCCACGTGTAAGCATGTAAAAATGGACATATTCTTAAGAGTCTGGTCATCTTTCTGATAGTGAATTTGTACATAAATTTGATCTACTGAATAAAATGAATATATTTTAATGTTTTCCAGCTGTGTGTTGTGCTAGTGCTAGTGCAGATGCATGTATATACAGTATGTCTATGTGCATGTGTGCAGGTGGGTTCTTCTCTTACACTCTTACTCTTAGTCACAGAAAAAATTTGGATTAAAAAAAGAATTGTTAAAATTGTAAATAAATCTTACATCATATAAACAACAAGACATAGTATGATGTTGTTACGGATAAAGAGCTGCACCACAAGGTGTTTTAATGATTAAATGAGCCCTGATGCAGGGCTTTGGAGGGGGGTCAACAAAATAAAAGTTTGTGAGAGTGCTTATGATCCGATTAAAAATTAGCTTATTAATCCCACGCATCTCTGAAATTAAAATAGTCAGGGCTTCATCATGCTTATCAAGCACTCTTGCATGACCCTCAACTATTTCCTGCACCCTCTCCAAGCCACACCATGAGAGGTTTTAATGATTATATGAGCCCTAACACAGAGCCTTAGATGGGGTCAACGAAATAGGAGTTTGTGAGAGTGCTTATGATACGCACGGGAAGTCCTTCCTGTTTGGAAAGGGCATGGGATTATTAAATAGAAATCTAAAAGGAAATAGAGAAAACTGAAAACACAAAAACTAGGCTCCGCTGTCTATGCGAGACCAAGCAGGGATCAGGAAACTGAAACAAAAACTAATATCTTCTTAGGGCCTGTGCCCTTACAGAGGATTTATGTGAGAGAGAGAGAGAGGGGTTGTGTTTTTTGGTTAGACTTTATACTTAACCTGGGAGCACACGCTACACGGATGCGTGACGCTCTCTTTTTCTCTCTCGTCGGCGTCTTAAGAAGACAGAGACTGGGTCTGAACAGTCTGCCCGTTCTGAACAGTCTGAAAGATTTCTCTAGGATCAAATAAATTGTGAGTAAATGTAATAAAAAATAGAATTCTCCAATAAAGGTAATATAAGAATAAAAAATTTTAAATATATAAAAATGATAAAACAATGTAAGCTGAAATATGTACAATATTAACAAAAGATAGGAAAATAAAATGCAACTAAAATAGAAGGGTACAGATTATGTCAAATTTACCGACTGTACAAAAAGAGAGAGAAAAAAAAAAATATATATATATAAAAAAAATAATAATAAATATATATATATATATATATATATATATATATATATATATATATATATATATATATATATTATAACAACATTCTATGTGTTTTGTTTATTCACAGTTAGTTTCATATTGTGTTTGTGTGTGTGGGGCCCTGGCCTGCTAACCTATCACATGAGTGAGTGCAGAGTAAGCAGTGGTCTAGCCCTAGTGTGTGTGTGCGTGTGTGTGTGTGTGTGTGTGCGCGCGCATGTCTGGAACTTGCTAGTACTCAGAGTCAATGCATCCTTTTCATGGCTTTTTCCTCCCAACAGCCCCCTCTCCCTTTTTTCCTCACCTTGTCTCTATGTTTTTTTGCCTCTTGTCTGCATTATGGGTTCAGGAAGCAAAATTAAGTTTGTCATATGTGAAGTACTGCAGTTTGCCGCCTTCTGTGTTCCATTTCTCATTGTGATGCAGCGCTCTGCCTTTATCCTAGCACAAGCGAAAGGCCAGACCCAATCCTCTGGTGGATACTCTAGCATGGTTTACTGGTTGATTGTGTCTTCATGCATTGCCTACCTGACAACCATGGCTCTTGTTGTGTGGCTGCCAATTAAGTATATGGTGTTCAAGAAGAAGAAAGCCCTGGTCGGGAGAAAGAAATGGTAAGAGCACTCATAGGTTTATGTGTACTTTGTTCATAATCAGTGTCTAACTATTATATGTACAGTATCATAATTACACACCATGGTTATTTTGAGTCAAAAGGTGATAATGAAAATGCTGCTGTTTTTTCTATTAAAACTATGCCATGAAGCATGGTAGTGTTTACAAGTTTGTTTAAGCATATGTAATTCAGTTGATTTATTATTATTATTATTATTATTATTATTTGTATTTGTTTTTTGTGAGATATGCATTTATCACTATGTCATTAACAACATTTCTTACTGTATTGCAGAGCCATTGTCATATAAATTCTCACAATCTACACATACAGTACATAATCGCCCACCCTGTTTGTGCTGTTTTTTCATTAAAATGAATAAAAAAATTTCTTTTTCTTTAGGAGACCTGTTGCTCTGGCTTATGTGCTCCTCTCCACACTACCCACTTTTGCATTCCTTATAGCCAGTTCCGAGGTAAAGAGAGCATGTTGGATAATAGTCACTATTAGTGATCTGTATTTTTGTTTGGTAAAGTGTGGAACTGTCTAAAGTTTTAGATCATCCCTGGTTTATATTGGCAATTTAAAGAGGGTCTGTGCAAGTGAGGAGTGCAACTTTTACACAGTGCTGCCCTATTAAAAACTGTGCACAACAGCTGCTTGGTGTTATAAAATCCTCTAAATTCATTAACGCCTTAATGCTGTTTCAGACTCCTCGTGGTGCTCTTCGGAGACCCTCCTATAATGTGTAATGGTTGAGAAATGCAAATGGATCTCTGTTCCCAGGTGTTTCACCATTATATTGTATCATTGCTTAGGGAAACCACAGCCTTATTTGGGCACATAATAGGATGTAACAAGTAACAAGTATGCCTGTAACAGCTACAAATGCTGCAAAAGAAACAGAACTGCTTCATATAGTTTTCATATAGGCCTCTACTGGCCTATCTTCACTTGTTTCTTTTGACTACACTACATACTACAATTTTAAGTTTAAATTAACTCAATGCATCATATAAAAGAGACTTTATAACTCACTTTTTATCATTTTTATGACCTTTTTATGGCTTAGGGGTATGTTAAAACTGTTTATTGGTGCTTACATCTTAGCCACCTTTTTTGACTGTTCATCTAATTCTGATGTTGTATCTGCACTTCTTGTAGGAATATGTCTATTTTTAAAAAGGTCTTTAATTCTAGAGCTGAGGTAACAGCAGATGAAGGAGCAGTGTTGAACGATTAGTAATAGTGTAAGAAACAAATGTTGATCCTTGAACTAATCAGTGCACTTTGTCACATGATTATTTTAAGTACTGGAATGGCTTGCTTAGCTGATCACTGATGCAACAGATTGGTAGATTTAATTGGTTAATTTTTTTTTTACAATTGCTTATAAAATGAGGACCCTGGCTTAAAAAGCAGGTACAGTACTATGATTGTCTTGATGTGATAATAGCAGATGCTGTTAAATCTTTACACTAAGTAGTTCGTTCTTATGTGAAAACAACCACCAACAAGAAGAAGAAAGGAGACAGAACAGTGTCACCTGAGGATAAGAGCCCGAGCCATTGGAGTGAGTACTGTACTGTAAGTGTGTGTTGTGTCTATTTGTGTGAGATGTGAAAACCTTCAGGTGGAGATGGAGGGTAATAGTTAATAGCATAATAGCAGATCGCAGTTTAGGAATGTTTACAACAGATGAGTGTCCTTGTGTGTTTTGTGAAAAAGTTTGACCAGACATTTTTTAGGGGGAGATGGGTTTGATGATTAATGTGTGTGAGAGCGCATGCTTGTGTGTCTGTGTGTGTGTGGTGTACTGTATCTCCATGCATGGCGAATGTTTTAATTTCTCAGTAGGGTAAAACATTGACACAAGGATAGAAATACCAAACAGTTTAGATGTTTTGCTAGGCCCATAAGTTGATTTAGCTCTTAACACTAAGTATAATTAACACTTAAGGCATGTCTTCTCTTTTTCTTACTTTGCCAGTTTGTAAGATACTCTGCAATACTGTATACATTCCCTCATCCCCAAGTACTGTTAGTGTTTTACCTGCAGCAACACAGTAATTTTCCTTACGGGACCAATAAAGTTTGTCTGTCCGTCTGTCTGTCTGTGTGCTAGCTATCCATCCATCCATCCATTTTAGAAACTTTTCCTAAAAAATTAGCAATACATCTAAAGTAAAAGTTGAAGTTCTTGATAGCCGTCTTTCCTCTGTCACTAAACCTTCATGAATGGACGTTCTGTTAGCTGTCAGTGGTATGTGTTAATGCAATGAAATTTTTACAAACCTTTCTTAAAAATCGTTATGGTTTTGACTTGTTTTCCCTGTGTCACTTGGCCTATGAAGTGGTAATTAAAAGTCCTTCATTACATTTGCCCGCATTGCATGCAGAATACAATTTATTCTCATCAAGACAAGCAGTCTTAAGAGTACCTAATGTTTAAGTTATAAACCTTATTTTACGAGCAGTGAGGAAAACTGAGGATGACTCTAATCCAATCTGTTGCATCAGCGATCAGCTAAGTAAACTATTTCAGAAATTGTAACTGATCATGACAAAAAGTGAACTGATAATCCGAGAATCTAAGCATTTCAATGCATATGGTGAGGTGTATGACTGTGTATGTGACAAACAAAATTTGAATTTGAATCAATGTTTGTTTCTTCCACTTCTACTGATTCTACACTTCTCCTTCCTCTGCTGTCACCTCAGCTCTAGCATTAGAGACCTTATTAAAAAAAAAAAAAAGAAATAGACGCATTTGGCTGCACACCTACTATTTGCATTTTAGCCACACAGCAGTGGTGACCTTGTTTCTTTCATCTTCTACCCAATTCTTAAAAACTAGACCTCTGTGACCATTTATTGTGCTACATGCATCACTTAGTTTAACATCCATCAGTTTTTTAAATGGCATATCCTCCAACATATACAGTACAAAATGACCAAATGTCATTTATTTCCACCTGACCATCATGCCTTTCTCAAACTGTTGCTACAATTCTGAAAGTATTCAGAAAATCTTTGCATGCTGTTGCCTGAGGAAGGACCCAGAAAACATGATCTACTATGTATAGGTACTGTAGATTCCATAAAGAAATGGTTTGCCAAAGTTTGCAAATTTGGTACAGTCTGCGCAGAGCACTGACCTCAAGCTCACTGAACACTTTTGGGATGAATTGGCATGCCATCTGTGTGCTGGGCTTTTTGCCCTGACATCAATGCCTGGCTTCAATAATGCTTTTGTGGCTGAATAGAAAATTCCCACAGTAATTTGGCAAAAACAAGTGGAAAGCCTTCCTAAAATTTGCACACTGTTATTGCAGCAAAAGGGGACTAACTTTTAAAGTGAATGTTCAACATTCAACTATTGGGTATAATGGTCAGGTGTCCACAGATTAATTATACAGTGTAATTCTGACCTAGCTTCAGCATGGCACAAAAACCTTGAGGTTTTCGAACATTCAGGTGTCCACAAATAGCTAAGAATAATTTCCACTTAGCTAAAGAGAAATATACAGAGGGTGAGTTTGAGGCCATACTGTAGTTTGGCCCATGTAACAGTGGCACAGTGGCTATTTACATTGCGCATAGACCACCTGGCTTTATCAGTCCTGCTTGCTACACCTGGATTTGAATAGGGACTAAGTATTCGCATAGTTCTCACAGTTATATTTTAAGAAATATTATTTTAACTCATGGCTTTATGTGTATTAAATGTGTTTTATGTCTTTCGTTCTGCCCCTTTTCTAGGTGCAGATTAGAAATGATATGCAATTTGATACATTTACTGAACTCCCTGTGTCTTTGGTCCTATTTTCACTCATCCTCATTGATATTGTGGAACGAATCCGACATTGTAGACTTACTGGCCGTGGTAAAAACAGTTTTCTTGTCTTTTTTTTTTATTAGCATGAACGCAAAAAAAAAAAGATTACCATTGAAAATATTACATTTTTTTTGCATGTTGATTGTTGTGCAATTCACATTGGTGAATTCATCTACTCCTGATCTATTATTAGATTTTATATATATACTGTATATATATGATTTTATTATATCACAATTCTAAATTGAAACATCTTTCCACTCATGAAACTTAGAGTTTCTGTTTAGCATTCTTTGTGTTATGCATCACGATGCAAAAGACTGTATTTCGACATTCTTACTGTAATTAGTACATATTAATGTTACTAATATTAATACTTAAGTGGTTAATTATTTCTATCTTTGAACACAGGATAAACAAACCAATATTTATATATGTGTGTGTGTGTGTGTGTACAGCTAATGAATTACATCGAAATGCAGACATCCCAACCCTTAGTCACACTGAGCTGATGATGCCAATAGCCAGTAATGCAGCTGGACCATCTCTTCCAGCAGCAAGTACTACACAGAATGGAACAAGAGCAGCCAATGGATCCACTTCAAGATTACCTGGAACAACTGCAGTTACAGGGATCTCAGGCAATGTAATGGTCGCTGGGTTGCCTACAAGTGGACTAATTCCAGCCAACATGGTAGGCCCAGCTGTGCCCAGCAATGGAGCAGTTGGACCAGCACGGTCGGACAATAACCAGGGGGAACCATATATTTTACCTGGCGTTTGTCCAAGCACTGGCCTACCCTTAGGAACTTCTCAGTATGCCACTGCATACACAGGGCCACTCAGTTTTTTACTGGCAAGTGATGTACGCGCTGAGGCCTTTGCAGATAGTTTTTTGTTCTGGTTGGACACAGCAGAAATGCTGCGAGTTGTAAATCACACCACTGTCTACTTCTCGGGTTGGGCTTCACCAGTGTACTTCTTCTGCTTTCTTTCAATGCTGCGATTGGTTCTAATGCCTCACAATTCACTTCTCTCAACACTGGGGGTCGCTTTACAGGATCTCCCCTTCCTGATTTTAAGAGTGGCCCTTCTAGCCATTTTTGGTTTTGTCACACCAGTCATATTCGTTATGAAGAACTTCTTGGTGTGTTTGGCTTACATCTACTTCAACTTCATGACCAAGCTTAAACTTTTCAACACGGAGAGGATGTTTTAACATGCCTAGTGATTAACAAAATACAGTAAACTGAATAGCAGAGGAAAATTATGATATTATGATGTGTTATATTACATCTGAACCACAGCGAGGCGGGATTAGAAATGAATCTGGATTAGTTTGTTAAGATGCAATAATGTTGAGTATTTTCTCATTAACAAAAAAGCACATACATCCTCTTAAAATATTTTACTACTCCTTGATGCATAATTCATTGCATGACAATGAGAAATTGTCAGTGCCATTAGACCTGTGTTAATAGGACGGCTCACCTTCTGCACTTTGACATATCAAGTGGATTTAATTATTTCTTATTTCATGTTATTTAATCTTAATTGTCATGTAGATTAAATGTGTATACATGCCTTGCTATTCATAAAAAATGTTTTGCATTTGGCATGTTTTAGCCAATAGGCCAAAAGATGAAAAGTATGTACCAATAGTAAAATGCAAGCTGAAAATGTTTCATGAAAAATGGATTGCACATAAATGCTCATATTGAGTAGGCAAAATAAGATAATAACTTTTTCTTGCCTCATAAGTAATACGCCTCTCCCCTTACCCCACCTCAACACACACAAATGGATGTTCAGTTCAGAACTTCAGTTCATGTCCATTATGGTGTCTTTTTGCTAATATTACATCACACTATTTAGGTGATGTAATATTACATCACTGCTGGAACTCACTCCAGGCAGGTCTGCCTCTGTGTGATATTCAAAAAAATAAAACATTTAAAAAGCTGGTATAGGGTACAGTATAAGGCTCTAGTTGTTGGTTTGGGGATCTGAGGATCCAGGTTTGAGCCATACCGTTTTTGGGGTTGCCACACCCCATACAACCCACCCACTGCATGCAGTGCCAGTCCCAAGCCTGAATAAAAATGGGAGGGTTGCATCTGGAAGGTGTAAAAGTTGTTGTGCGGATTGATGGTCTGCTGTGGCGACCCATCGACGAGAGCAGCATAAAGATTAACAATAACAACAACAACATAAGGTATAAAGGTGTAATCATGAATAGAGACTGTGAATCTTGCATACTGTTCAACTCATAAACATTATAGGTTAGTGCCATTCCTATGACTACAGGTTTACTGAAAATATCCTCAATGGCAGCTTTGGTGTTATATTTATTAATAAAGAGACATTTAAAAAAGGTTTAAATACACACAGCAGAACCCAAAATGCCCTAATGTATTAATAAATATTTAACATGACTGACGTGCAATGCTCAATGACAACTGGATGATATGTTTAAAATGTTATCCCCTTGTGGGTTCATGTTCGAGCACAAATGCAATTATTCATTGTGATAATAGAAATCTGACAGGAGGAAGCACTATGTAAAGACAGAAAGTGCTGTGGTAGTGTGTAGATGATTTTCCTGTTTTACTGTGTCCTGTATTGGGGCCATAAAACAGAGGTCATTCCCAAAAGCAGGTCACACACTTCCTTTTAAGTTGTTTCCTCTGTATTTTCCTGTTTTAATGCAGATGTCAGTAAGAGTTCTTTTTTTTCTACTGAATGTTGGCATCTCAGAGGGAACATTATGACCTGCTATAATAAACTGGGTTACATCTGTTGTAAAGGAAACTCTTCTCTTGAGTGGATAACACATAAAGCACTCTATAACTAAATATTTTGAAAAAAACATCATAGACTATGTAGTATAACTGGAGCATCACCCCATTTTGCTCTTACTGCGCATGCATGGTTAGCCCAGGACATTGGCTAAGACAACGTGGACCTCATGAATGGACTGTAAGAAGACCAAGTCTCACTCCATGTGATTTTTTTACTGTGCAAAGCAGGAGCTGTACAGGACAAAGTCTCGCACACTCCAGAAGACTCTGCATACCATCCCTAGCTGTTTGAGGGAACTGGTTGATGCCTCTGTTGCCTACATTGAAATGTTTATTTTCTTATGTAATAAAGTACATGTACAGTTTGTTTAGAAATATTTGTATTGTTTAGAAATATGGACAAAATTATATTGGAGAAAGGATAGATTACTAAAAGGCAAAAAAACAACAATGCATGGGCTATATGCAGGGCAGTGGTTTTTCAGGAATTAGTTTAAGCACCACTGCCTTAGAAACAACTATATTGCAAAAATGAAATAATTAATCTTTAAAAATGCCATCAATGACCAGATGATGGCGCTATACCTTAAAAGCTCTAAAACAATTCTAAAGGCATTTTGTCTGTTGAATCTGTAGGATGGATACCTTAAAAATCAGCAAAAGTCTCAAGTGAATGAAGAAGTGCTTGTGAGGTTTATATTCATAAAGTGGATGAATAGAATCTGCCTCTATGCTTAAAATTGTGAAATGTTTTAACATTTTTACATTCATTATTTTATATTGTTAGGATATTTCTTACATTTGATAAACAAACTGTAATTACTAACAGCAGTAAAGATTTGTTCTTTTTCCTACTTAGGCTTTTTGTCTGGGGATAAAGGAATAAATAAATAAATAAAAACATGAATAAAGAACAAATATACACTCACCTAAAGGATTATTAGGAACACCATACTAATACGATGTTTGACCCCCTTTCGCCTTCAGAACTGCCTTAATTCTACATGGCATTGATTTAACAAGGAGCTGAAAGCATTCTTTAGAAATGTTGGCCCATATTGATAGGATAGCATCTTGCAGTTGATGGAGATTTGTGGGACGCACATCCAGGGCACGAAGCTCCCGTTCCACCACATCCCAAAGATGCTTTATTGTTTTGAGATCTGGTGACTGTGGGGGCCATTTTAGTACAGTAAACTCATTGTCATGTTCAAGAAACCAATTTGAAATGATTCGAGCTTTGTGACATGGTGCATTATCCTGCTGGAAGTAGCCATCAGAGAATGGGTACATGGTGGTCATAAAGGGATGGACATGGTCAGAAACAATGCTCAGGTAGCCCGTGGCATGTAAACGATGCCCAATTGACACTAAGGGCCTAAAGTGTGCCAAGAAAACATCCCCCACACCATTACACCACCACCACCAGCCTGCACAGTGGTAACAAGGCATGATGGATCCATGTTCTCATTCTGTTTACGCCAAATTCTGATTCTACCTTTTGAATGTTTCAACAGAAATCGAGACTCATCAGACCAGGCAACATTTTTCCAGTCTTCAACTGTCCAATTTTGGTGAGCTCGTGCAAATTGTAGCCTCTTTTTCCTATTTCTAGTGGAGATAAGTGGTACCCGGTGGGGTCTTCTGCTGTTGTAGCCCATCCGCCTCAAGGTTGTGCGTGTTGTGGCTTTACAAATGCTTTGCTGCATATCTCGGTTATAACGAGTGGTTATTTTAGTCAAAGTTGCTCTTCTATCAGCTTGAATCAGTCGGCCCATTCTCCTCTGACCTCTAGCATCAACAAGGCATTTTTGCCCACAGGACTGCCACATACTGGATGTTTTTCCCTTTTCACACCATTGACCAAAATCCCAGTAACTGAGCAGATTGTGAAATACTCAGACCGGCCCGTCTGGCACCAACAACTATGCCACGCTCAAAATTGCTTAAATCACCTTTCTTTCCCATTCTGACATTCAGTGTGAGTTCAGGAGATTGTCTTGACCAGGACCACACCCCTAAATGCATTGAAGCAACTGCCATGTGATCGGTTGATTAGATAATTGCATTAATGAGAAATTGAACAGGTGTTCCTAATAATCCTTTATGTAAGTGTATGACAGAGGTTTACATACAATACACTCCTCACAAATGTCATGGTAATATTTGATTTGGTCCTTTATTAGGAATAATGATAAAACATGCATCTTTAATGCCCCAAAATTTGGAAAACAATGTTTAGTTCATACATCAAAACATACACACACCTACCTGGTCTATACATTAAATCTTACTGTACGTCCTGAAATTTCCTGAAAAAGCCTCTCTTTCCTGCTAGTGATCATGACTGATTACAGCTGGTAGCTTTGCTGTGCTAACACAAAAGGGCTTCAAAATGCTCATTTGATTGACCAAACGTACAGTTCAGTGGAAAAGTCTGAGAAAGAAGACTGTAGATTGTAGACACATCCACTCTGTCTCTTGGGGCCATTTGCAAATAACCGCAGATTCCAAGAGTCAGTTTCTAAAGGTTTGTGTATAAGTAAAAGTTATTTTACTTTAGTTATTTAGTTACTTTAATTAAAATTTAGTTATGTCACCCTGAGCTGAGAGGAAATTGTTTTTGATGGTCAGAAACAACCCAATAACCCAACCACTAAGGCACAGAAATGCCATGAACTGGAAGCTTCTGGTGTCACTATCTACAGTCAAGTGAGTTTTGCATCAATATGGACTGAAAGGCTGCCGTCCAAGGAAGAAACCCCTGCTCCAAAACCCACACCTTCAAGCTTGACTAAAGATTACAGCTGACCACATGGACAAAACATGCAGTCTTCTGGAGGAAAGGTTTTTTTTTTATTTTGATGATGATGTATAATTGGCCATGCAGCATACCCCAAAACCAACTGTTGTGCATTGCTGCTGGTGAAGCTGGTGTATAGGCATGATGTGGGTGGAATAATACAGAAAGGACAATAACTTAATTTAATCTCGAACCTTTGCATAACCTTAAATCATAAGTAACTTGTTGCAAAAATGAGTGTTCCAATAATAATTCAAATTCAAAAGAGTTGTAATATATAACAACTTGTGCACCGAATTCTCAGGGTTTTCTTTTATTTAAACTGAATGGTGTAGATATATTACTAACACTCAAATCCCTGTCTAAATCTTTCACAAGCCAATGCAGAAACACCAATATTGGGTATTTATAATCTCATTTGACTTGAAAAAAAATTGTAATATGTTGAACTGAGTGCATCTCCTCTTTAGATGCACACCCATGTCTTTCCTTTGTACACTTAGGCTGTGTTCACACTTGTAGTTTGGTTCTTTTGGTTCAAAATAATTTAATTTGAGTTCTTTAGCATAAAACCCTGGTTCGGTTACCGTTCACATTGGCATTTTCAACATCATACCAAAAGACACAACAGAAGGAATGAGGATTATATATGGTAGTATCTTTACCACCCAGCTGAAAATCGTGAAAATGCAATGTGACGTATTAACACAAACGTGGCTCCAGATGGCAAATAAAAAGCACTGCAACTAATGTTTTTGTTTTGCAACTAGACGCCAGTGGGCTATCAGGTGTGCTCCTGTGCTCTCATACGCTGCTCATAGTGCATGTTCTTGTCTGCAAATTATCATCAACGTTTAATTTTGCAGTTTAACATCACATAGGTAGGACTTTTTTTCATTCGATGCTCGTCTAAACCATGCCCTTACCTCAGAAATACGTCACAAATACAGAGTCGACCAGTGAAAATCAACTTGCACCAGAGTTCATTTTAATCTGACCAAATGTGTCAAGTGTGTACACACCCTTAAATTGCTCAATACTCTGCTTCACCCATCTTAACTCTTCTATCATTCTTCCTCTTTTCATATAGCAACACAAAAAACAAAGAATGCCTAAGAAATATGGTAAAAATTGCACATAAAGTAGGTGCATATTTTTCCTTATACCGCTTTCTCTTTTCAAAGTTCATCTCTAAAATAACTGCATTATAATAGATGTAATTTAAACAGAAAACTAAAAGCATTTAGTTTGGCATAAATAAATGAATGAATAAATGAATGGAAGATTTTATTTTCTAACTTACCTCCTCTGTCATTGTACCTAGCTCTTAAATTTTTGTTAATTATTTGTCAGTGAAGTAAACTAAATGTTTATTATTAGTTGAAAATAAAATATACAAATAATTTAATAATTTATATTAATAATTTTAAAAGATTAAACTTTTTAGAACATTATATGTTAAGATGTAATATATTATATCATAAGATATATTAGTTCATATATTCATTTATATTTAAGATGTTTTAATTGAAATGATATTTTTTGTAGCCCTCAATCACTTAAGACATAAGAAGACAAAAAGTTTATGGACAACTCAATGGATACTTAACTGTCAGTGCAATAAATACTGTTAAAAATCAGATAAATCAGATAAATTAACCAATACTCAAGATTTATCATGACATTGACATTTTTTGCAGTATGAAAGTTACTGGGTTAGTTTTTTTTGGTCTTTTTTTCTCACCTTCTTTTTTTTTTCTTTGGTATTAGATTTGCTTTACGAGAACAGGCAAAATGCTGACTCTTCCTAATGTCTGGTCTGACCCCCTATTTCCTGCTGATATTCCATGTGTACATACTGAACTAGTTTATGACACTGTGCATGAGAGACATGCAGATTCAGGAAGGAGGATGCTGACAGTACAGTTTGAAATATTCAGAAGAATTCTACTTAGTTATTTATCTTGTCGCACTTCCTTTTTGTTTCCAGGAATGGGTCTACTCCATATCATCCATCCATTGACATATACTGACATAGTCAGACTGGGACTTTCATACATGGGTATGCGAGTTAAAACTAGTTTTATATATAATCCCCTGCTACCCTAAATGCATTTATTCCAGCATTTTACTACTTGGTACAGTAGATACCATCAAGGTAGAAAGTTTTCCTGCTTTATATCTGAAACGCTTTATTTCTATGAATAAAGATACAGAAACCGTACAATATGTATAAAATGCATACAGAAATCAATTAGCATGCATTTAGGATTTTTTTAATTTAATATTTTAGTCCTGTCTCTGAGGTCTACAAACAATTATTTGGACTGCATGGCTTGGTTTGTGCTCTGACATGCACCGTTAACTGTGGGACCATATATAGACAGGTGTGTGCCTTTCCAAATCATGTCCAATCAACTGAATTTACCACAGGATGCACCTGAGCTCCATTTTGAGTGTCATGGCAAAGGCTGTGAATACTTATGTACAAGTAAGTTTTATTTTTATTTTTAATAAATCTGCAAAATTTTCAAACAAATTTCCTTCACGTTGTCATTATGGGGTATTGTTTGTAGAATTTTGAGAGAAAAAAATTAATTGAATCTATTTTAAAATAAAAATGTAACAGAAAAATGTGGAATAAGTGAAACACTGTGAATACTTTCCTGGATGAACAGATATTTATAATTGTACATGTAGGTGCAGGAATTACACATTACCACTCACTAACGTATTTGTTCATTCAGAATCAAAACAATTTGCAACAATTTTTTTTTAATCTCAGGCAAATATTTCTACCTTTGTTCACTGCTGTCACTTCTCAAAACAAATAATAAAAGGAAGGGGTATATGACATGTGATTTCCTGATGATATTCCAGGAGCAATTAAAAAGATATCTTTTACTGTAGCATTTCCGGAGTTGAAATCCCAATCCACAATGGCATCAAGGACAGTAACAGAGGCAGGTTTAACACATTTCCTGTCAGAACTAATTCAGTTTTTATAATTCTAACTTATACAGTATACAGCAATGTTTCTCAGTTCCGTCTCTCTCTCTCTCTCTCTCTCTTTTTTTTTACTTACAGTAATCCATTGACTGCAATTTCTTTGTCAGATGCAATAGCCACTTTTCAACTGACCACATAAAAACAGTTACTTCTTTTTTTAATCATACTTCTTGGGATTAAAACTTACTCAGTAGTTGCAATTTTTTTTTTATCTCAGCATGCTTGTTTATATCCACTGAAGTAATGAATGACTAACAAGGGGTAAGAATAAAAAACTACTTTTCATTTACAAGAAGATACTTCTCCTTTGTCGCAGTTGATGATTATCAAGTTAAAGGCAATGTGCATAGACGGGTGAAAAGTTAAAATAATAGGAAACCAGCGCTGATGACAAACCATGCAGTAGATGGCCATCAAGTGTGGGAGATTTTCAAAGAGGATTCGAGAGTTAACTTCAACAATGACACTATGGCACTGCTTTCGATTGAGTCTATTGAGGTTGAGTAGTTTGCATGGCCTACAGTACAGTATGTCAGTTAAATAAAAAAAATTATGCCCACTTTGTATTATTTTCAGCACCACCCTCATATAGAATTATATTGATCAAATAATATCCAGGCCAGTCGTCGCGCCCAAGCCTAACTCCAGTCCATCAAAGCTGGACCAGAGCGCAATAGAGGAAGGTGTAGTGAATCATGTCTTTTACATCATATGAACATCTGTGTGTGTATGTATGTTAGTGTCTTACCTGGCAATGAGATGGCAACAGGATGCACTGGAAAAAAAAGGCAAGCCAGCCAGCAGAGGCAGTTGGATGCTCTGGAACGTGTTCAAATCTTGAGTTCTGGAATTCATGTGGATGTTACTTTGACCTGTAGCACATACCTGAACGTTGTTGTAGACAAGTACATCCCTTCCTGGCAATGATATTCCCTACTTACTGTGGCCTCTTTCAGCACACACACAAAGAAAGGGAAAAAAAGAGACAAATGGTATTCATCCACTTAACTTATAAAAATAAGCAGGAGTCCTACTCAAGTTACATGTTCAGTTTTTATTCTTATTATACCAAATACCAGAAACTATTCCTTATGTTTAATGTCTGGTATAAAAGGCCAGGATGTACTGTATAGTTTTTGTGCATGACAACATACAAAACAAGTTGAAAGTTCAGACACACCTACTCTTTCAAGGGTTTTTCTTTATTTTGACTAGTTTTTACATCATAAAACTGTATTGAAAGTATTAAAACTATAAAATAACACATAAAATTATTCCTTAAAACTAAGGAATATTTAATATTTTTTAGATTCTTTAAAGTACAGTATACACATTTAGCTCTGATGAGAGCTTTGTACACTCTTGGCTTTCTCTCAACCAGCTTCATGAGGTAATCACACGGAATGCTTTTTAAGACCAACAGTCTTGGGAGTTCCCACATACAGAATGTTGAACACTGCCAATGGTGGCTACCAATAGTGTACATTTTTACTTTATTGTAAAAATGTAAAAAGTCTTATGACTAAATGAACTTGGTCGCTTGATGGTTGATTTTAAATGCACAATACTTGCAAGAACTATTCCAGAACAGCTGACCATCATGTCTTAAAATAACAACTGTTGTTACTTAATTACCTAATGCCATATGTCTTATTTATAGTTTTGATAAATCCAAACTTCTATCCAAACTCTTGACTGGTGTGTCCAAACTTTTGACTGTAACTGTATGTACTTTAACCTCTGTTCATTCATTAACAGAAGTGATTAGAGAAGCCAGAAATTGTACTGAAGTAAGAGTAGCTGTACCTAAAATAGAAGTAAAAAGTAATAGTTTAAAATATTACTCACATAAGAGTAAATAAGTATCTGGTGAAAAGACTACTCAAGTACTGAGTAATTAGTAGAATACATAAGAAATTATGTAAGCAGCCAGAGAATGTAATAAAATAATGTACAAATTGTGACATTTCCAAATCATAAAATAAATGAAATAAATAAAATAAAATAAATGAATAAAAATAAATATCTTTGCAAAATAGCAAATTAGGGAAAAAAGAAACACAAATTTCCCAATCTCATTTTTTTTCACAACATTAAGTTTTTGAAACAAATACCTACTTTAGGTAACATATGTATGTTTAAAGAGTGTAAACTATTTTCAGTGTAAAATATATTATATATTCAGTTGCCCTCCAAATGGCTCAGCAGATAGAAAATAACATTAGAACATGTGTACAAGAAGTCCTGTTTTGACATAAACTGTGTCCAGCAGAACAAATGTAAGGAACTTATATGTTTTAGCCTCTAGCTTTTTGCTAATTATATGTTAACATTGCAACATAAACAGATAAATAAAACAGCTAAACTAACGGCAACATGTTTCCTTAGGTTAGATGTTGAGTTTTTATATGCTGAAATGTCTGTCTGTTTCGGCAGACAAAGAAGACATCGCATTATAAAGCTGTTCTTTTTTATTTTTATATTTTCATTCACTATCTACGTACCAAGTTTGTGTGTGGTCATGTGACTACATGTGGTTATTGTTATCGCAGCTGGTTGGTTCAACAGAGTCATGTGATTATTGTTTCTACATCTGATTGGTGAAACACAGTCACGTGGTAGATCCACCGGCTGCATTTGTCTGGCAAAAATGAAGAATATCCGGTATAAAACCGCGGTGAAGTTGGTTTGACGTTGGACGTTGGATATTCGAGCTCCGGCGACCAGATTTGTAGCGGCGATTCGCTGATTTGTAGCGGGGATTCGCTAACAGAGTCCGGCGAAAGCACGTCGCCTACTGCGCGTGCAAATTACCGTCTGCAAATTACTGTCCGACTGAAATACGGATAATAATAATATTATAAACATTGATATTTAAAACAAATAAACGAATTATTGATTCAAAATCTAATCTAAAATGTGTGTCCACTTGTCCTGCAGAAGGCACAACCTTTTTTTGTCAATATTATGACTTTTCATTTTGATTAACAATTAATATTTAATAATTATGCATTTTACTTCAATACCTTCCAGGTCATGTGACCTATTGACTCAAAATTTATTCCAAAATGTGTGTCCACCTGTCCTGCAAAGGGCACAACCTTTTTTCTGTCAATATTATCACTTTTAATTTTTTATTAATAATTAATATTTAATAATTCTGCATTTTACTTCAATACCATTCAGGTCATAAGACCTATTGCCTTAAAATCTATTCTATAAGAGGTGTCCACCTGTCCTGCAGAGGGCACAACCTTTTTTTGTCAATATTATCACTTTAAATTTTTATTAATAATTAATATTTAATAATTATGCATTTTACTTCAATACCTTCCATGTCATGTGACCTATTGACTCAAAATCCATTCTAAAATGTGTCCACTTGTCCTGCAGAGGGCACAACCTTTTTTCTGTCAATATTATCATTTTGCACATTTATTAATAATTAATATTTAATAATTATGCATTTTATTCAATACCTTCCAGGTCATGTGACCTATTGACTCAAAATCTATTCCAAAATGTGTGTCCACCTGTCCTGCAGAGGGCACAACCTTTTTTCTGTCAATATTATCACTTTGCACATTTATTAATAATTAATATTTAATAATTATGCATTTTACTTCAATACCTTCCAGGTCATGTGACCTATTGACTCAAAATTTATTCCAAAATGTGTGTCCACCTGTCCTGCAAAGAGCACAACCTTTTTTTTGTCAATATTATCACTTTTAATTTTTATTAAAAATTAATATTCAATAATTCTGCATTTTACTTCAATACCTTCCAGGTCATGTGATCTATTGACTCAAAATCCATTCCAAAATGTGTGTCCACCTGTCCTGCAAAGGGCACAACCTTTTTTATGTCAATATTATCACTTTTAATTTTTTTTTAATAATTAATATTCAATAATTCTGCATTTTACTTTAATACCGTCCAGGTCATAAGACCTATTGCCTCAAAATCTATTCTATAAGAGGTGTCCACCTGTCCTGCAGAGGGCACAACCTTTTTTTGTCAATATTATCACTTTAAATTTTTATTAATAATTAATATTTAATAATTATGCATTTTACTTCAATACCTTCCAGGTCTTTTTGCAGTAGCAGTAGCAGTGATTAACCTTTTCATAGTGATGTGCCCACTCTTTAGGCTATAGCAAATGACATGTAGTCAAGCAGTACTTGCACAACTTCTTCAGTAGCAACCAGGGCTGGTTCATCTGTACGGTATAATGGAACTTGCAGGCATACAAAACTGAAGTACTGATCAGATGGTTGGTAGATCAAGCCACACCTCCACCAAGTTGCCATTGTTGAGCCCTTGAGCTAGGCCCTTAACCCTATCTGCTCCAGGGGTGCCATATCATAGCTGACCCTGCTCTCTGGTATGTGAAGAATTTTTTTGTGCGCAGTAATGTACAGTATGTGACAAATAAAGGCTTAACTTAAGTTAGGGTGTCTCAATGTAATACCCATGTACAGATTATTAGGGCCCAAGCACTATGACATCAGCCCTATTACAGTACATTACAGTGTGTAAAGGGCCATCTTGTTCTTCTAAAGATTGTTATTAGGAACCAAGCATATGAACATCAACCCTACAGTTTGTCGTCTTAGTGTGTGAAGGGCCCCTTTTTTTTCTTATAGGAATTTTTTTTTTATTAGGGCCCAAGCACTATATGTCGTCTGTATGTCGTCATAGTGTGTGAAGGAGTCTTATGTTCTTCTGTTGTCGTTGTTGGTCTTTTGGCTGCTCCCGGCAAGGGGTCGCCACAGCGGAATACCCTGTCCGCACTACAACTTGGCACAGGTTTTACTAGGATTATTATTTTTACATCATAGTGTATGAAGTTGTTTTTCTAAGGATTTTTTCCAGCCTCCAGGTCTTTTTGCTTTTCTAGCACGCCCTGAAAGTCATTAGTAACAGGTTAGAAACTGCTGCCATTAGGATGCAACTCCCAGGGCCCTTACACAAGATTTTGCTGCATAGCTTATGCACACTTGCATGTATACATGGAAAACCCCAAAACTTGATTCCAAAAATGTTGCGACACTGTACAAACTATTAATAAAAACAGAATGCAATGAAGTGGAAGTTTTAAATTTAAATATTTATTCCATAATAGAATATAGATAACATTTCAAATGTTGAAAGTGAGACATTTTGAAATGTCATGCCAAATATTGGCTCATTTTGGATTTTATGAGAGCTACATATTCCAAAAGTTGTGACAGGTAGCAATAAGATGCCGGAAAAGTAAAATGTACATATAAGAATCAGCTGGAGGACCAATTTGCAACTTATTAGGTCAATTGGAAACATGATTGGGTATAAAAAGAACCTCTTAGAGTGGCCGTGTCTCTCAGAAGGCAAAATTGGGGGGGGGGGGGGGGGATCACCAATTCCCTCAATGCTGCAGCGACTTTCTGTGTGACATTATATTGAGTGACATCACATTTAGTGACATTATTGTGTGATGCTTTTCTTCAGCATCCAGAGCTTTTTGAAGGTCTTGACATAAAATTCCCCCCCATTCTAAAATCATGTCATTATGTTATTGGTATGTCTCCTTTAAATGCATGTGTCCACTGTGTCCAATGTATTTTTGCGCAAGATGATTGGACCTGCTTATTATTGCTTGCAACTGTATTTCAACCTTAGTTATTAATAAATATAAGAATAAGTGACTTAGTGCAACCAGAGGGGGGGGGGTGCAACCCAGTGTCTTCTTGTGCCAGTCCCAAGTCTGGAATGTAGAGGGTGGTGAACTTTGCAAAGAGGATGGAAATGGCAGTAGTAAATACCGGAAAATAGGGTGACATACAGTATAAGAGTGGAGGCAGAAGCACTCAGGTCGACTACATCTTGTGTCGACGTTGTAATCTGAAAGAGATCAGTGACTGCAAAGTGTTGATAGGGGAGAGTGTAGTCAGACAACACAGAATGGTGGTGTGTAAAATAACCCTGGTGGTGAGGAAGGTAAAGAGGACAAAGGCAGAGCAGAGGACAAAGTGGTGGAAGCTGAGAAAGAAAGAATGTTGTGTAGTCTTCAGGGAAGAGTTGAGACAGGCTATGGGTGGTCAGGAGGTGCTTTTAGTTGACTGGACAACTACAGCCAATATTAGGGAGACAGGTAGGAGGGTACTTGGTGTATCATCAAGTAAGGGAAAAGTGGACAAGGAGACTTGGTGGTGGAATGAGGAAGTCCAGGAGTGTATACAGGGAAAGAGGCTAGCTAAGAAAAAGTGGGACACTGAGAGGACTGAAGAGAGTAGACAGGAGTACAGGGAGATGCAGAGTAAGGTACAGGTAGAGGTGGCAAAGGCCAAACAAAGAGCATATAAGTACTTGTATGCTAGATTGGATAGTAAGGAGGGTGAGGTGGATCTGTACAGGTTGGCAAGGCAGAGAGATAGAGATGGAAAGGATGTGCAGCAGGTTAGAGTGATTAAAGATAAAGATGGAAATGTACTGACAGATGCCAGGAGGGTGATGGGAAGATGGAAGGATTACTTTGAGGAGTTGAGGAATGAGGAAAACGAAAGAGAACAAAGAGTAGAAGAGGTGACTGTTGTGGAACAGGAAGTAGCAAATATTAGTAAAAGTGAGGTAAGAAGGGCATTGAAGAGGATGAAGAGTGGAAAGGCTGTTGGTCCAGATGACATACCTGTGGAGGTATGGAAGTGCTTAGGAGAGGTGGCAGTAGAGTTTCTGACAAGTTTGTTTAACAAGATCTTGGAGAGTGAGAGGATTTCAGAGGAATGGAGGAGAAGTGTATTGGTGCTGATTTTTAAGAACAAGGGAGATGTGCAAAGCTGTGGCAATTATAGAGGTATAAAGCTAATGAGCCAGACAATGAAGCTGTGGGAAAGAGTAGTGGAAGCTAGTTTAAGGGCAGAGGTGAGCATTTGTGAGCAGCAATATGGCTTTTTGCCTAGAAAGAGTACATCAGATGCGGTTTTTGTTTTGAGGATGCTGGTGGAGAAGTACAGAGAAGGTAATGAAGAGTTGCATTGTGTCTTTGTAGATTTAGAGAAAGCGTACAACAGGGTGCCGAGAGAGAAGCTGTGGTGTTGTATGAGGAAGTCTGGAGTGGCAGAGAAGTATGAGCAAGACATTTACATTACATTTACATTTAGGCATTTGGCAGACGCTCTTATCCAGAGCGACTTACATTTTTATCTCATTACACATCTGAGCAGTTGAGGGTTAAGGGCCTTGTTTAAGGGCCCAACAGTGGCAACTTGGTGGTTGTGGGGTTTGAACCTGGGATCTTCCGAACCGTAGTCCAATGCCTTAACCACTGAGGTACGGAATACATGTGTGTGAATGAGAGGAATCCAAGAGAAACGGTGAGGCTACAGGAAGCAGAGCTGAAGATGTTGAGGTTCTCTTTGGGAGTTACAAGGATGGATAGGATCAAGAATGAGTTCATCAGAGGGACAACCCATGTTAGATGTTTTGGAGATGAAGTCAGAGAGGGCAGATTGAGGTGGTTTGGACATGTTCAGAGGAGAGATTGTGAATATATCTGTAGAAGGATGCTGAGGTTGGACCTGCCAGGCAGGAGGTCTAGAGAAAGATTTACGGATGCAGTTAGAGAGGACATGAAGTTAGTTGGTGTAAGAGAAGAGGATGCAGAGAATAGGGTTAGATGGAGGCAGATGATTCGCTGTGGCGACCCCTGAAAGGGAACAGCCGAAAGACAAAGAAGAAGTATAAGTGACTTAAATGTAAGTGATAATATTGATAATTTAATGTGTCCACTTGTCCTCTGCAGCTCAGGTGGACACACATTTTGGAATAGATTTTGAGTCAATAGGTCTTATGACCTGAACGGTATTGAAGTAAAATGCATAATTATTAAATATTAATTATTAATAAAAATTAAAAGTGAAAATATTGACAAAAAAAAGGTTGTGCCCTTTGCAGGACAGGTGGACACACATTTTGGAATAGATTTTGAGTCAATAGGTCTTATGACCTGAACAGTATTGAAGTAAAATGCATAATTATTAAATATTAATTATTAAAAAAATTTTTAAGTGATAATATTGACAAAAAAAGGTTGTGCCCTCTGCAGGACAGGTGGACACACATTTTAGAATGGATTTTGAGTCAATAGGTCACATGACTTGGAAGATATTGAAGTAAAATGCATAATTATTAAATATTAATTATTACTCAATATGAAAAGTGATAATATTGACAAAAAAAGTTTGTGCCCTCTGTAGGACAAGAAGTCACACCTTTTAGAATAGATTTTAAGGGAATAGGTCTTATGACCTGAACGGTATTGAAGTAACATGCAGAATTATTAAATATTAATTATTTAAAACAATTTAAAGTGATAATATTGACAAAAAAAGGTTGTGCCCTCTGCAGGACAGGTGGACACCTCTTATATAATAGATTTTGAGGCAATAGGTCACATGACCTGAACGGTATTGAAGTAAAATGCATAATTATTAAATATTAATTATTAATAAAAATGCAAAGTGATAATATTGACAAAAAAAGGTTGTGCCCTTTGCAGGACAGGTGGACACACATTTTGGAATAGATTTTGAGTCAATAGGTCTTATGACCTGAACGGTATTGAAGTAAAATGCATAATTATTAAATATTAATTATTAATAAAAATTTAAAGTGAAAATAATGACAAAAAAAAGGTTGTGCCCTTTGCAGGACAGGTGGACACACATTTTGGAATAGATTTTGAGTCAATAGGTCTTATGACCTGAACAGTATTGAAGTAAAATGCATAATTATTAAATATTAATTATTTAAAAAAATTTAAAGTGATAATATTGACAAAAAAAGGTTGTGCCCTCTGCAGGACAGGTGGACACCTCTTATATAATAGATTTTGAGGCAATAGGTCTTATGACCTGAACGGTATTGAAGTAAAATGCATAATTATTAAATATTAATTATTAATAAAAATGCAAAGTGATACTATTGACAAAAAAAGGTTGTGCCCTTTGCAGGACAGGTGGACACACATTTTGGAATAAATTTTGAGTCAATAGGTCACATGACCTGGAAGGTATTGAAGTAAAATGCATAATTATTAAATATTAATTATTAATAAATATGCAAAGAGATAATATTGACAAAAAAAGGTTGTGCCCTTTGCAGGACAGGTGGACACACATTTTGGAATAGATTTTGAGTCAATAGGTCTTATGACCTGAACGGTATTGAAGTAAAATGCATAATTATTAAATATTAATTATTAAAAAAATTTTTAAAGTGATAATATTGACAAAAAAAGGTTGTGCCCTCTGCAGGACAGGTGGACACCTCTTATATAATAGATTTTGAGTCAATAGGTCTTATGACCTGAACGGTATTGAAGTAAAATGCATAATTATTAACTATTAATTATTAATAAAAATGCAAAGTGATAATATTGACAAAAAAAGGTTGTGCCCTTTGCAGGACAGGTGGACACACATTTTGGAATAGATTTTGAGTCAATAGGTCACATGACCTGGAAGGTATTGAAGTAAAATGCAGAATTATTAAATATTAATTATTAATAAATATGCAAAGTGATAATATTGACAGAAAAAAGGTTGTGCCCTCTGCAGGACAGGTGGACACACATTTTAGAATGGATTTTGAGTCAATAGGTCACATGACCTGGAAGGTATTGAAGTAAAATGCAGAATTATTGAATATTAATTTTTAATAAAAATTAAAAGTGATAATATTGACAGAAAAAAGGTTGTGCCCTTTGCAGGACAGGTGGACACACATTTTGGAATAAATTTTAAGTCAATAGGTCACATGACCTGGAAGGTATTGAAGTAAAATGCATAATTATTAAATATTAATTATTACTCAATATGAAAAGTGATAATATTGACAAAAAAAGTTTGTGCCCTCTGCAGGACAGGTGGACACACATTTGAGAATAGATTTTGAGTCAATAGGTCACATGACTTGGAAGGTATTGAAGTAAAATGCAGAATTATTAAATACTAATTATTAATAAAAATAAAAAGTCATAATATTGCCAAAAAAAGGTTGTGCCCTCTCCAGAACAAGTGGACACACATTTTAGAATGGATTTTGAGGCAATAGATCATTTATTTATTTTAAATATGTGTACAATATTAATAATATCCGTATTTCAGTCGGACAGTAATTTGCAGACGGTCCCTAACTCGCGCAGTAGGCGAGCTGCTTTCGCCGGCCTCTGTTAGCGAATCCCCGCTACAAATCAGCGAATCTCCGCCACAATTTGGAAATCTGGATGCCGGAGCTCGAATATCCAACGTCCAACGTCAAACCAACTTCACCGCGGTTGGAATAAATGGTAGAAAAGTATTGAGTCGAGTGTAGCCGAATGTAGCGGAGTAAGAGTAGCATTTCTTCTTCGCAAATCTACCCAAGTAAAAGTAAAAAGTATGGTGTAGTAAAATTAATCATAAAAGTTTATTTATTTTTTTTAAAAAGTTACTTAAGTAAATGTAACAGAGTAAATGTAACTTGTTACTACCCACCTCTGTTCATCAATCTCATTTTATTATGACCCGACATGAAATGTTTGTTCTACACTGTAGTGGTCCAGCCACTTTGGCTTTGGAGAACTGCACAGATCATATTGCAAGCCAGGCCAAGCTGAATATATTGCAAAGTATGTCTGACTGTGTGACCATTTCCTGTTTCTGACCACAGTTCTGCTGTCTAAAGTCTAAATATATAAGACTAAATGAATAGTACAATCGCCATAAAGCTGTCACTTACCCAGGAAATATGTTTTTTGATCATCAGCAGGAATTTGTTTATTTCAGCTCGACTATGGAATTGATTTAAGCATCTACAACATATCAGGCATCCTCCCCAAGGTTTTATGCCTAACATAATATAAAATACATACTATGCTGAATATGTCCTATATTTCAACACTGCACTACATTATTTTTTTGCCCACTCTTAAAGAAAAAGAGGTAGAAAATATGCTTGCACGCCATGAGGCAGTGTGAGTTTGAACTCTCCATCAAAAATTTGTTCATCAGAGTAGATAATGTATTTGGGGACAGAAACAATGTCAGAGACTTTCTCAGTTGTCACTGAGGGCTACGCAAATCCAAACAGCAGTGCATGTAATGGGATACTTCCCACCTTTCATTGTAAGAAAGGAGTAATCTAAGCCAACTGGAAAGAGCTTGACTACAGCATGACATAATCACACCTATTTCATTCAGAACATCAGCACCTTCATCAGCAGCAACCTTCTTAATTGTGTACTAAAAGAGAAGAGAAATTTAAACTAGAGTAAATTCTGAGTAAGGGTAACTCTGCTGGCAACCAAGTAATTATCTTCGAATGGTTCACTTTGGCCCTTGAATCAATGCACTGTGAATTTTATTATTTCTTCGCATACTGTATATCGTTGAAGCTGATACAATGTCAAAAGGTATTGAAAGTAAAGCAAGATTCCATCATTTCAGTCTCCAGGATCCTATCCCTATCATCTGGGAGGCACATGCATGAAAATAATACATTGCTCAACACAAAAATTTGTACATTCCCAATGCACAATCAGGGACACTGGTGGCGTACAATGGTCCATTATATAGCTTGTTATGTCAGGTTATTCAGCAATTGTACTGGGAATGCTTATATACTGTAGTATCCATACAGAACATCAGTACTGTAGCTCTGTTCACACCTACAGTACCTACAGTGAAGTTTGTAACCTACCTTTCTTCATCTAGTAAATTCACCACCACTATCGTAGATTTTGATTTATTGTTTAAAGCATGTGAATTAATCCTGCTCTTTTCACTTCTTAATTGACAATGTTTTTAACAGTAGAAATATTCATTCATTCATTCATTCATTCATCTTCTAAAGTGCAGGGTCGCAGGAAGCCTGAAGCCTACCCCAGGAAACTTCAGGCCTTAGGCGGCATAAACCGTGGACCGTGGGATTGTGTCTGTATGCATGGAGTTTGCTAAATGGGTTTCCTCCGGGTAATCCAGTTTCCTCCCACAGTCCAAAAACATGCAGATTTTCCCTGAAGGGGAGTTTTTCTGGAACACTTTTCAGGAATTTCTTAGAATCCTATCCTCCACCCTCCCGGAAGCTCATCATAACACCTAACCTTACCACCATGTGGGACAAACATGCGCATACAGAATATGCACTGCATATATTGGAAGCTATTTGATATTTAACCACAGAAAATGTGATGGTGTTGGTGTTAAATAGAATGCAATCTAATATTTTGATGGACTGTTTTAGGTTTGATTACAGTGTGCATTGTTGTGGCATTTTTGCCTTGACTCATGCAATATCACAACATTTATTTCCACTCAGAGTAACATGAATTTTTAGCCACGATCTGGTATTCATGACAGGAGAGTTAAACCACATCGTAATTTTTTCTCTCGCACTTCCTAAAGAATTTCAGTTGGGTCGGTTGGGATTCATGTGTTTAAGAAATGAAAAGCAAGCACAGATTAAATACTTGTTCCAGCTGAAACAAATTAATCACTGTAGTAATTATTTACATAAACGTATTTGCTTATTTAAATTCACATACCGATTTCTTTTCTTTTGGTCAGGGAGTCTACAATAAATGTAATATAAACAGTCAAATTCCCATGTCTCGGTTTGATCATTGTCCCTCCTTCCATAAACAAATTATCTCACTAGTTCAAAGGTTATTTTTCAACCTTTCCATCTGCTACAGTAAAAAGGATATCTGGTCTTGAGTGATTGTAATAATTCCAGGATCCATGATAGATTAAACGATGCTAAGCCATGGAGCAGTGCCAAGGCAATTCAGAAATACTTAACAAATGATTTATCAATGCTCTGAGCTATACCTTACAAAAAAAAAAAAAAAAAAACAATAAAAAAAGCATACTAAAGCCTTCACTTAGAATTTTCCAACTGGCATAATAACTATGTTGCAATAAAGCCTGCTGAGAAATCAAGCAATTCTGTAAACTAAATTATTAGTAAAAATTAAAAGTATAAATACCTGCAATAATGCATTTTATGTATATTTTAATACTTTTTTTTTTCAATTAAAAAAGATGATGGCTGTCAGGTCAACACTTAAAGTGGCACTACAGCACACTGCAGAAATCATTGTTAAGAAATTCTACACTCCAGTCATTACTAAGCTGTTTTATATTGTTCTGCCTAGTGTAAATACCAATACTGTCCATAGTTCTTTGCTATTACTCTTGTTTCCATCCATTTAACTAAGAACCATTGTAGACCAACCAGGGATGTGAAGGTCAGTGGTGACCACTCGAGGCCAATAGTGGACATTGTATTTCTTTTCATCTTGTACGACGGTGGTAGGACCTCCAGTCATATTCACATGCGCATTCACACACTATGGGCAATTTG
Organism: Clarias gariepinus; assembly: GCF_024256425.1. NCBI lineage: Eukaryota > Metazoa > Chordata > Actinopteri > Siluriformes > Clariidae > Clarias > Clarias gariepinus. Next base: position 37,062,716 of record NC_071100.1, read on the forward strand.
ATCACGCCAATTAGCCTAATCTGCATGTCTTTGGACTTTGGGAGGAAACCGGAGAACCTGAAGAAAACCCACCAAGCATGGGCAGAACATGCAAACTCCACATCGCACACAGACCCAACGCATTGAACCCCGGACCTGGAGGTGCAGGGAGACAGTTAGAAAAAAATCACTTGGCCACCTATTTTTTTCAATTACTTTTAAAAAAATACTTTTTATTTCAACTGTTTAATGCAGTTAAAATATGCTAAACCTCCTGACTTTTCATGTTTTAACGTTTATCAAATTGCCTACCTGTGTATACCTGTGTATAAATCTGGTATTTAACAATGACCTGTTGTATATTAACTGTTTTATGCAAAATTTCATGTACAGTTAATTTAAATTCCATTATAAAATATAGTTCCAGCTGTTTTATTCCTCATATAGTTTTATTGTCTTTACATATATTATATGCACTCTGTCACCGTTTTCTTTTCATCAACTTATTTTTCCATTTACAGTACTTAAAGGTTTGTCAAATCCATGCCCAGATTTAAAAACACAATTATTTCGTCTCTCTTTTTCTATGAAAACAACTTCCAAGTTATATTTTTCTGAGATTTAAACTTCAGATAAAAAAAAAAATAGCTAAAGGGTATTTTTCTCCCTGTGTGATTTTAGAAATGAAAAAGGGAAATGAGCAGATCTGAGGTTTCCTGGAGAATCGGGTTTGTACATGTAAAAGTTTTTAATGGCCTTTCATTTTCTTCCTCATGTCCTATGTTATTTATCTTTCTGATATCTTCCTATCATTCCTGCTGCATGAAAATATATATTTTTTAAAAACCATAAATAAATTGAATCAATTAGATTTTTAGATTTATGCAATATTAATTAAAAACTCATTTACTGAGGTGATTTTGTATTTATTAATTGATGCAGCTTTTCATTTGCATTTTTCATGCCAACATCAACTCATTCTAACCCCCTGGGGAGGAAACAGGATTTCCCTGCTTTGTACTCCAGTCTTTGGGACAGATTTCCTTCTTGCTGAGCTGCAGGTCCTCTTAAAATTCCAACTGCCTTTTTTCTTTTACTTTATCAGCACTTTTTTTTTTTTACGTGATCCACAACTCATACTGTCAATACTCTCATCTGAAAATAAAAAAACATTTTGAGAATATAATTCTGTAGTGAACGTTTCCCTGAATCATTTAATTTAATGCAATAAATTCTTTTATTTTTCATTTCTGCATACCAAGTCTGATCGAGTCAATATAGAACAGGTTGTTAATTACCCAAGATCTCTAGTGGTCTGTCATTGTACCTGCAATCAATCTGACATTCAGTAACTGAATTCAATAAGTGACTTAAAGTTCAATACATTGTAAAATGACCATAAGCTTCGGCATTCGGCAGACGCTCTTATCCAGAGCAACTTACAAAAACTGGATTTAATGTCCTGTTATACAAAGACAATGTTTAATGTTCTTCTAACCTAACGAGAAGATCATAATAATTAATCTAAGAGAGAGTAATTAATTAATTAATTAATTTCATTTATCCACTTCAATCATGAATACACAATTTAAATTATAAATGTAATAAAAAAATATATAAAGAAGGCTTCGTCCAGTTTATGCATTGATGTACAGTATATCTGTCGTAAAAGTGTGTGTGAGTGCACAAATGTGCATGAGTAAGTAACAGAAGGAGATCCTCTGCAAAGATTGCCACATTCTTCCTGTCTTTAACTCCCACCCCAAAAAAGGATTCACACTCCAACCTTAAAACAAATGAGGGGTGTGTATCTGTTCCACATGGTTTGTCAGCTTCACACTACTCACATGAGCTGAAATCCAGACATACCAACTTATAAAGACACGACAACCTGTCTGGATTATTGTCCTTGGATTCTGAACTGTTGTTCTTGGATTGAGATATGGAGAATCACCAGTTTCCTCTGTCTGTGCTGGTGTGCCTCTGCATGAGTTTGCACCTCACTGTGCAGATAGGTATGTAAATATGAGTGTAAACAGATTGATGCGTTAAGATACCAAGTGTTTCATTTAACAGGGAACTATTGATTTAAACGTTCATGTGGTTGTAAATAAATGATCCGAGTGTGTGACACTGAAAATACCTGTCTTTATAAAAATCTACAGAAGAACATTTCAAAAAGATAAAACATTGATCTGGATAATAAGAAATCACACCATATTTTGTGTTTTCTCCTTTCACTTTATAGACAGCAGTTCCTTCATGATCTACAACGAGGCTCACAACAAATGTGTGAAGGTGGTAGATCCCAACGCAGCACAGGCCAGTGACTGTGACTCGTCTTCAGACACGCAGCGCTTCCGATGGATTTCCTCTTCTAGGATCTTAAGCATCTCCCACAAGCTGTGCCTTGGATCTCAGGACCTTAAAGATTGGGTTCGGGTTATTCTGCTCCCCTGCAACGAGCTCAGTCCCATACAGACATGGGAGTGCAAGAACGAGACTCTGTTTGGTATCAAGACCCAACCGTTGCATCTGAATTACGGTAACCGCCATGAGCCCAATTTACTGCTGTACTCAGGGACAGGTTCATGGAGCCGCTGGCAAATATACGGAACTAAGAATGACCTGTGCTCTCATGGATACCAAGGTAGGATCTACTTTGAATTTATGTAGGGGGTTTGTAGAGGTGTATATAATGTATCTTTGAACAAAGAGTGATTTTTATTTGTCGGGTAGCTTAATCACTTGACTATACACAGCTGACTTTATGCACTGATGTGGCATATGGCTCAAAAGTTTGGTATCACTTTCAAACTTCATGGTTGTTCCTGATTTTTATTTCTTTCTACATTGTAAAGCAATGCTGAAGTCACCCAACATATGCAATGATTTCTTCTAAACAGTTGATATGGAGATGTATTTGCCACTTATGCTCTGTAAAGCCTTTATAATGGCTCTAATTTGAGGTGCTGTTTGTTAATTGGTGATTTCTGAAGCTGGTAACTCTAAATGAACTTCTCCTCTGCAGCAGAGGTAAGTTTTGGTCTTGCTTTCCTGGGATGGTCTTCATGAGAGCTAAGTTCATCATGGTGCTTGGTGGGTTTTTGCAAATGCACTTGACATTACTGTTCTTGCAAGAACCATTCTAGAGCAGCTGACCTTCTTGTCTTTATATAACAACTGACTGTTGTTGTTACCATATTACCTAATTTCATGTGTTCTTTCATAGTTTTAAAATCCCTAGTCATGTTGTAGAATGTAGAAATTTTTTTATCAAACAAAAATTGCAAGTGATCCCAAACTTTGAGTTCAGTAGTGTATTTGACTCATGGTAAGATAAGACATCACTTCACATAATTTGGGTTGTAAATGATCTATAAAGTCTGGTCAAGCACCGATAAGTTTCATGGGCATGCATTTTAAGGCAAATAAAAAGGAACAGAAAAGAAAAATATCAAGAGTGGAACCGTTTTAATCACACACTTTGTACTTGTATCACTTCTGTTTTTTTTTTTGTTTTTTTTTGCAGAGATTTTCACCATCGGTGGCAATGCATTGGGCACCCCCTGTCAGTTTCCCTTTAGGTATGGAGAGAAATGGTACGCTGAGTGCACCCTTGATGGGCGATCTGATGGACAACGTTGGTGTGCCACAGTCACAGACTACGACCAGGACAAGAAATGGGGTTTCTGTCCAACAAAATGTAAGAGAACACTTATTTATTTAAGAGAAGATTTATTACTATCATTAAAAGATGTTAAAATCTTTAAGACTATGTCGAACTGGTTATAATAGACATGTTGAATATGTGTGTGAGTCGTAGTTAGGCATTAGGACTTTGGCAGGAGGAACAGGTAGACCTACTGTACAGTATGTAAAGCAGTAAGTGCTGTGGTAGTTGAAACAGAATTGCTTTTTAAATGGTATTTAAAATGGTATGCTATACTATGGCCGTAAAACTGGGGTCAGCCCAAAAATCAGGTCTGGAGATTGACCTGCTGAATCGCACACTTCCTGTGAAGTTGTTTCCTCGGCATTTTCCTGTTTTATTGCAGATGTAAGTGAAAATATTTTCTGCTGCCTTAGTGATATTTAGAGAGCTTTTATATTCACATATAAAAATATACTCACATTAAATAGGAAAAAAAAAAAAAAAAAAAACTTTATTTATAGAGATCCACGAGTCTTTTGTGATCTGTGGAAAGAGAAAGTGAAGCTTTGTATTGTTAGCTTTATTGGCCTACAGGGACACACTGTTTCTTTTCCTTTCTTCAATCTCTTATCGCATAAAGGCAGAATTGTTTTAATGATAATTGGCTCAGTGTGTTATTGATCGCATACGTTCTATATATATACATAGATATTCACCAGTGTGTGTTTGAAAATCTCTGTGTCTGTGGTGTATAGCAATATCAGGTTGGGACAGTGATCCAGTCACAGGTGTATTGTACCAGAGAAACACTCAGTCAGTGCTGACCTGGCATCAGGCTCGCAAAAGCTGCCAGCAGCAAGACGCTGATCTGCTCAGCATCATGGAGCTGCATGAACAAACATATATATCAGGTACACAACCCTCACTTCACATCAGTAAATCCAAATACGTTTTATTTTTCTAACAGGAATGTTTTTTTTTCTCTCTTTTATATAATAAATATGTATTTTTAGGGTTAACTAATATACTTGGTTCGTCTCTTTGGATCGGATTAAACAGTCTGGATTTTGAAAGTGGCTGGCAATGGAGCAATGGAAACCCATTTAGATATCTGAACTGGGCTCCTGGTTAGTGCACACACACACACACACACACACACACACACACACACACACACACACACACACACACACACACACACATACGCTCATGCTTTAAGCCTATTCCCAAGCATACTGTTACCCATACATCATCCTTTAGGCCACCCGTTGCTGGAGCCTGGTATGAACTGTGCAGCACTCAATGCTGGGAAAGCATCTAAATGGGAGAGTCTAGGATGCAGCAGTAAACTGGGATATATCTGCCGCAAGGGGAACTCCACTACCGTTACACCTTCAGTTGGTAAGATCTAGAGGAAGATATACAGTGTTATCACAAGTATACACATTTGCATATAGCACTTGCATTTTACTGATATGTGTGTGTGTGTGTGTGTGTGTGTGTATGATAGGAAAAGATGAACCCAGTTTCTGCCCAATCAACTGGGTGCCATATTCTGGTCACTGCTACTCTCTGTCACGCACTAAGATGATGTGGAAAGATGCTCTGACCACCTGCCGTAAAGAAGGAGCCGACCTGACCAGTATTCACAATATAGAAGAACACAGCTTTATTATATCACAGAGTGGATACTGTAAGAGCATGTACTTACATATCTAGTTGGGTTAGATACCAAAGAGTCATAATGCATTGCAATAAATACAGTACAAAGGGTCCCAGAAAATTTATTCAAACCCACTTTTTAAACCTTAGATTGAATTATAGTGTGGTATTATGTTTTCACTGAACACGTCAGCAGTCACACCATTCTTGAGGCTGTCATGTGACCATGCTTTATATGCACATTTTTTTTTTTTTAAAGTTAAAGCGTGTACAGTATATCTTTTTTAGTGCATATTTATAATCTTGATACAGAAAAAGATAAAATACAATATACATTAATACATGGACACACCATAAACAGGCATTATTAAAGAATAATATTTATAAAAGTTTCTAAAAGTTTACTTTGAAGCGGAAATCTACATTTTTGGTCCCTTATACTTATATATACTCCTCAACACATGGGCTTGTTTCCCCACTCACATGGACACTCATTTGGATGCATGTGTGCTTGTTCACCAGTGCCGACTGATGAACTCTGGATAGGTCTAAATGATCAGAAGATTGAGAACCTGTTTGAATGGTCGGACAGATCCCATGTCACTTTTGCCAAGTGGCTTGTTGGAGAACCTTCACACACAGCTATCCTCAGAGAGGACTGTGTTCTCATGAAAGGAAAGGTACAGTTACCGCTAAATCCAATGTGTTATGAATTGGTACTGTATAACCTATGACGATGACACACTGAAGGTGTTTCTGTGATTGTGGCTATTTTGCATCTTGTGATTTAGGAGGGAAAGTGGGCGGATCACATGTGTGAAAAGGAGTATGGCTACATGTGTAAAAAGAAAGCCTCCACCAAACCAGCGGGGTCACCTGAGTTGATCATCCCCGGATGTCCTGCTGTGAGTCATACCCTCTCTTACTCTGCGAACACACATTTAACAGGGATTTAGTCCTTATCTATTATGTTTTATTTTATCCACACACAAAATGCTCAATACGTGCACCATACTTTTGCACCACCAAACAATGTACAGTGCAGAACAATGTCCTGAACATATGTACAAGCACTGTATATAAAAAGAGTTTACGTAATTTGTGATGTTTTAATATAAATAGATGGATCTGGTCTATGGTTTTATTGCAGACAGGATTAATTAAGAAAAAAAATCTCCTTTGCAAAGGTTTAGTTTAAAATTTAGTTAAAAGTTAAAATTACCTAAACAATTTTAAACAATTAATATATGGTAGATCACCTGGTTTTAAGAGTCACAGCACAGTTCACTGCTTGTTTATAAAAATTTGTAAGCCCCATGGGAAAGCCCCATGGTTTCTTTTCATTTATTTACACTTTTATTACGACCATTTGGTCAGTGTGTTTGTTGCCTGTTTATTTCTCCCTGGGTGATCTACCAGTCTTAGATGTGTCTAATAAGCACCTTGCAGACATGTACAGTACATTAACAGTTTTCTCTACATTTTTAGCATGTTCATTTTTCATTTTAATCTGTGGTGTCGCTGACCATGGTGCTGCGCTTGGTATGTCACTATTCAGAGGTTGGTGGTCTGCATTTAGACGCTCTGTCCCATAGTCCCCCACACCATATGGTGGAGATGGGCATAGCCTGTGACAAGGGTGAGGAGGTAGAAGTGCATGTCTTTCAGCACCTACTTGATAGCCAATGCCTTCCCTCCATGTCTGCATATTTCTGTTCTGCAGGGCGGAGTTACCGTTGATAAAAACATTGGGAAAACCTTGATCCATAACTGTTGAGATAAGTTTAATTCTAGTTCCTTACTGGAGCACTATGCAATGCAGAAAGTCTGAGTTTACCATCACTGGGTTTAAGATATGAATGTTCTTCTGAACATTTATATCTTGTTGTCATTCAGGGTTCTAGATAGTCCCTTCCTAGAGGAAGGATGTTATCCTGGAGAGTTTATTCATGAAGCACCTACAGTATACATCAACCCTACTAACTTGAGAAAAGAACTTACCCGAGGACTTGAAAAGCTGTGGGAAGTTCTGCAAATGTACCCCCAAAAAGTGCACAAGGTGTTTGTCTTAGCTTTCAAAGTGTAACACAATATTATTTAAAAAGAAGCAGTTTTACTTAGGATTATTAGGCTATACTACCATGATCTGCTAAAAGGCTACTAGAGATCCATGTACCATAGACCAATGTATAATGTCTGGGGTTGGCAGTAGCAATGGGTTAGTTTTTTGTTATTTTGGGTTCGGGAAATCCAAGAGTAGTTTTAGGTTAGATCTGAAACATAACTTCCCATACCTGTTGGCGAGTTTCTCTTCTCAGAGTATTGGATTGGTAGCAGCACACTGCATCCTGTTTGCTGTTGTGAAATACTCTGTAAAGATTCCAACTAGTGTTGAGGTGACATTTGTTCAAACAATGACTTTCCTCCCCTTAGTGAGAGAATGATGAAAAGGGTGTGGAAAAAGATGGGATTTTTTTTTTGAACAACTGCTGACTCCTTGCTACTAAAACAATAAAGCTTAAAAAAATCTTGCTGCGGTCAAAAGGTCAGACTGAGTGCTGTAGGAAAATGCTGATAATGAATGTTTTTGACTGTGACAATGGGTTCTTTTTGACCTCGAGCTTTCCCTAGTGAATTAATACTACAGTACATGCAATAAAGCCATTCTTGGCAGAGAACCATTTAAAACACAAATAGTAATAAAACGTACATTTATATCTTTTTTAAAAAGTCCACACATGTGGATGTGAGGAAAACAGTGGAAACCCGTGCACACATTTGGTAAGGTCCAGTTACCTGACTTTTTGATCTATACTGTGTAGCTTTCATAAGCTTACTACAGAGCTTAGTTTAAATGCAAAGCTTGGGGACAGAACACTGGCAGAGATAACTGATCACACAGCATCCACAAAAAAGGCTGTCTAAGGTTATAATGCAAAAACACAACAAACACGACGTGGGAACTAACAATGCAAGATTTCCCCTGAAAGCTCCATATGTGGAGGACATTTTATAAATAACATTATATTTAGCAAAAAAATGTGGGAAATGTGGAGATTTGGGGCAAATCATACATATGCATGGAATTTCATCTCTCCAACTCATAATGAACTTTTGTTAAAATATCTGGTTTGGTTTATACAATTGAATACAATTGATCTCATGGTTACCGCTGTGGCCTCGCCCCTCAAGGGTCTAAGGTTTGAATCCTGTCCATCTGGGTGAGTGAAGTTTTTCTGTTCACCCTGTGCTTGGTGGGTTCCTTTCAGGCACTCTGGCACTCCCACAGTCCAAAGACTTGCATATTGCCTGTACTGTATGTGATTAATTGGCACCCTCTCCTGGGTGCCTCATGCTCAAAGTCTCCTGGGATAGGCTCAAGGCTTCTCATGACCCTAAACAGGATATGTGGTATACAGTAGAAAATGAATGAATGATCTTCATTAGCTTTCAAAAAACTGTATATTCAGATGAACTAAAGTGTGTTTGCTTTCCATTGTACTTTTAGGGGTGGATCAGGTTCAGCTCCTATTGCTACAGCATTGCTGTAGAAGCCAAAAACTTTAATGAGGCCAAAACAGCATGTGGACAGAGTGCAGCTGAACTAGTTCAAGTTGCAGACAGGTAAGGCACACATACATACTGTAACATACTGTACTGCTTTATATACCAATACATTTAAATATTGCATGGACGTGTGTGATATTGTCATGTGGGCTTTATTTTAGGTATGAGAATGCGTTTCTCATCAGCCAGATTGGCTTAAGACCTGAAAAGTATTTTTGGATCGGCCTGTCCAATACAGAACGTTTAGAACGCTTTGAGTGGACAAATAAGCAAACTGTCAAATTTACACACTTTAATGTAGGAATGCCAGGTATGGATATTATTCATAAGTCATATGATTAACATTAAATATTTGGGTATTTGGAATGAAGATGCATGTTGTAGTGAATGTTAAGAAGTTTCCTTTTTTTGTATCCAACATTTAGACAGGCGCCAAGGCTGTGTTGCTATGCGAACAGGGACTGCGGCAGGATTATGGGATGTAATCGGCTGTGACAGTAAAGAGAAATACATCTGTAAGAAACTAGCAGAAGGTGTCACGACAACCAGAGAACCTCCAGTGACACAACCACTTAGTTGCCCCTCGAAATGGATAAAAAAAGACTCTGGCAACTGCATTCGGGTACCATCACTGCACATACAGTACACACACACACAAAAAAAAAAAAAAAAAAAAAAAAAAAAAAACAGTATGACCACATCAAAGGATTCTATTGATTTAAAAAACTAACCTTGTGGATGTAATACTCCAAACCATGAAGTCACACACATTCTCATGCAACATCTTATGGTTTTTTTCCCCTAACTTCTTAGATATTTAGAAATACAAAAGACGATAAGAAAACATGGACTGAAGCACGGAATTTCTGCAAAGTCATTGGTGGTGACCTTGCTAGCTTTCATGGTGAATCTGAAACCAACAATTTGCCGTAAGTATTATTATTTATTATTATTAATATTATTATTGTAAGTTGAATAACTTTTATTTGATTTTAGAATTGAAATGCATATTATTATTGTCCTCTTAAAGGTATAGTGGGGGAAATGATCCAGGATGGATTGGCTTTAATATGTTGGATGATAATGCTGGCTTTACCTGGTCAGATGGAACTTCAGTGAGTTAATTAAATTTTTGCTGTTGGCTTTTGTATAATTCAATTTATTGCTGTGGTTTTATTATTATTATTATTATTATTATTATTATTATTATTATTATTATTATTAATTAGAATAATAATAATAATAATAATAATAATAACCGAAAGCCATGTTGAAAATACTGTAAATTGTTTAGTATAAATGTAATCTTTTGTGACATGTGTATAGTTATCAATTATAAGGTTTCTATGCCTGTCCTATTTTACTATTCTTAATTATACACTGATCAGCACCACCAAACACCACCAGCAGGTGACTTGAACAACAGTGATAATCAATTATATACCAGTATACTGGTGAGATGACCATGGGCACCCAAGGTTCATTTATGCCTGTATGGATCAAACATATAGCAACGTAGTGCAAATTGCTAAATAAGTTAATGCTGACCATGATAGAAGGGTATCAGAACACCCAGTGCATCACAGCAAGCCGCATATGAGGCTTAGCAGGCAAAGAGCCTTAAAGAGCCTCCAAACTTCCCGATCTCAAATTCATTGAATGCACTGGACAAACAAGTTTGATCCATGGAGGCCCCAACCCACAAACTACTGCACTCAAAGAAACAAACGCTAACATTCTCTTGTCAGACACCACCGCACACCCCCAGAGGTCTCGTCAGGTCATTGGTACAAGTGAAACCTGCATAATGCTGGGTGTGTTTTGTATTGTAATGTTATGGCTGATCAGTGTATGTATTTTTTGTTATATTACATATTTAAGTTATTTAATATAGACTAGAACCATTATGAACCATTTTCTTGGCATAGTACTGTATGAGTGTAATTTAGCCACTATAGTCTGCGTGATACAGAGTTGAATTTATGTTTGTAGTCTAAATATAATTTACATATTTAGTTTTTTCGTGTGTGTGTCTAAATTAGTAGGTAAGGCTTTTACATGTGTGTGTGTCTTATTTGTCCCATTATGTGTGTCTTTCTGCATGCTAGTCAAACTATGAGAACTGGAGCTATGGAGAGCCTAATAATTACAATTCGAATGAGCATTGTGCAGAAGTCAGCTTCTACTATGGTCATAGGTGGAACGATAGGGATTGTGAAGCCTACAATGATTGGATCTGTCAGATACCACTGGGTAGGTAGTCCAGCCAAAACAAGACAGACAGACAGACAGACAGACAGACAGACAGACAGACACATGCATGCCTGCACATACAGTATACACACCAATTGCAATGTATATGGTCTACCTTTTTTCACTGAAGTATTTCCGAATTAACAATAATTGTTCTCCTGATCATTCTGAAGTTAATTTAGATGTTTAACTCTGACATTTACAACAGGTACAACTCCAAAACCTCCACCTACAAGCGCGCCTCAAGGTATTATTTTACTTAATTAATTTAATTTGCCCATCTTTGTATTGGATTGCTAAAACAGCTTATATTTATTAGTTGTCATGTGTTGTGCATACATAAAATAAAACAAAATAAAATAAGGTTTCTTAATTCTACAACCTAATATTTTTGTTATGTGTCTTTTATGCACAATAGTGGAGTATAACATTACAGATGATGGCTGGATCCAGTTCAATGGTAGTCAGTACTACATTAACAATGACCGTCTGGATATGGAGGATGCTCGCACATTTTGCAAGAAGAATCATTCTGACCTTGTTGTCATTACCGGTCAAAGTGAAAGAAAGTTTTTATATAAACAGGTAATGGACCGAACCCAGTGCCACTGTTCTTTTCTGATAAAACCAAACTTAAAGCTGTTTTTTTATGAATTCAATCTTACAGATTTCAAGAGGATCAGAGGACCAGTACTTCATTGGAATGACAGTGGGATTGGATAAATCCTTTAGGTAACATGCAATAAAGTGGTAACACTAGGAAAAAAAAAAATTTCCCATCAGCCTTATCAACATTTTCTCATTCCTCCAGTTGGGTGGATGGTTCCCCAGTTGTCTATACAGCATGGAACCAAAATGAACCAAACTTTGCCAACAATGATGAAAACTGTGTTACAATGTACAAGAGTATGGGTAAGACCACCTCATCTTTTTAAACCATGTTGTCATCGATAAATTTGGCGGTTGTATGAAATTGTCTCTTTTCCAGGATACTGGAATGATATTAATTGTGGAGTGCAGTTACCGTCTATCTGTAAAAGAAGTGCTAACTTTGTCAGCAGCACAGCAGCTCCTACCACTGTACCAAGAGGAGGATGTAGTTCTGACTGGACTGCTTATCAGGGAAAAGTGAGCGAATAAACCTTCACATAAAACAATGGATATTATTAATGCTTAAAACATTTCAAGCTTAATGGCTGCCAGAACATGGGCCTTATTAATGAGAATATCAGTGTATAAAGTGACGATGGATGCAAGAAGTGTATGAGTGTTTCATTTTCACATTCACATTACTGAATCTACAGTGAGGTATACTTTCTAGATAGCCGTCATTCGCTTTTCTATGACACTTTCAGACTTCATCAAGATATGCTCACAATTATGAAGGAAGTCAGCGTTTCTGACATGCATGTGTAAAATACGGAAAAAATCTTAAGATCAGTATGGCTTATGCGAAACTATTAGCACCACTGGTTCTAAAATAAAACATGATGATATTACTTGTCTGATTTAAAATTTCTCCCCAGTGTTATAAATTTGTAGGGAAAGATAGTAGTGAAGACAAATCATGGCTTGATGCTCGACAATACTGCATCGCCCAAGGAGGCAACCTAGTGTCCATTCGGAGTCAAGCAGAGCAAGGTACTCGTTATACTGAAATGAAAAATAGCCCATAGAGGCAATTGTCTTCTATTAGCTTTGGAATAGGAATTACATTCGAGCTGAGAAATTAAATGATAAGTCCGGTATAATTTGTCTTTATCTCCTCAGCATTTCTCACCACTATGATGCTCAGCGCACGTGATGACGTGTGGATTGGCTTGAATGATGTCAACTGGGAGATGCGCTTCCTTTGGACGGATGGAAAAGGAGTCCGGTTCACAAACTGGGCCAAGGGCCATCCAGTGTCAGTTCCAGATGGACGCAGAGCATATGGAGTAGATGTAAGTGTTCTTTCTCTATTATATAAGAATATATGATAATTTCTTTATTATATGCACATAATCATTTTGCTTACAGCTTAGTGGGCAGGGATAGCTCAGGGGTGAAATCATGGGTCCTTGAGCAAGGCCATTAACCCTCAACTGCTCAGATGTATAGGGAGATAAAAATGCAAGTTGCAATGCTTTTTCTAATGGAACTTTTTCAACAATCCAAGGCTTAATAACTTGACCTTATGAGACCCCACTGTTACATCACATCTTAACCCAAACACACAGTTTGTATCTCCATGTACTGTAAGATCCTCATATGAGGACTACTGCCTATTACTCTTTTGCCAAACTTCTTCCTGTTTGAAGACACTAAGTTCGTTAGTGGCACACCTTAATTGTAAGCTACACACCATTATTTACCACTCATTTACAGTAGTGTAGCAACTTTGACTTCTCTGTGAAAAGATTCAAGCACAGCATTTCTGGATAATATGTGGCAGTAAGGGGGTCATGCGGATCTTCAGCTACACTGTTTCCTCTGTCCTTCTGTGCCTTGAGTGTGATTGCAAAGTATCTACTGTATGTACAGTAAGCAAAGCGTTTTGTCTGCTTCTTCTGTCCATGTTGCATTATCCTACTCGCTGACTTCCGCTGCTTAAAACAGACATTCCGAGTTCAGTGCTGGAAGTCACTTTGTCTTTTCTGCCCTTGAGCATTTGAAAGAAGTTGGGTTGTCTGAAACTGCAACAGAGCTTTGAAAATTCACTTTTGTTCTTGTTTCTGTGTGTTTTCTTTAACGTTTCTGAGAAGCGAAATCCTTGTACAAAAATGCTGAGACCATTCTAAAAGGCAATCGTTCTTAATAAAGAGAGCTTGTTAACCTACTTTCCTTCTACTGTCAACCTACTGTCGGGATTTTCAGGTTTTGTACATTAGTGCAAGGTGAGCATTTTTTCTCGGTCTGTGTCCACCAGGTATTTTATATACAGTATACTCTATAATTAAATTAAAGTTAGTCCCACTTAATGTGTTCTTACTGTGGAAAGCCTTCCAATGATTTCTTTCTATATTTGGTCTACTTGTACAATACACTTGGAAACCACTTGAGTCTTTGTGTCTTTGGGTCACTAGATTCCTAACTTTGCCATTTAAAGGTAAAATGTTAGAACACAGTGAAACATGGATCTGCAAGATATCTTGACCTGGCCTGTTGGACTTGGGTCTTGGAAGTAGTAGACTTTTCTATCTGCAAAAAAAAAAAAAAAGAGAGTCTTTTTCCTGTCTTGTGTTTTTAACAAAACCACACATTTGACTTTATACAGTATGTGGTCATGCTCCTACTGTGCGAAGATTTCTCTTGTTTCATGTGTTCAATCATCAATTATATAACATGTAACATAATTTTTTTTTTTTTTTTTTTTTTACAAAATCTTACTCTTTTTAATACAGGAGCTCTTCGTAAGGTGGGATGATGACTTTTCACGTGAAAACACGGTAGGTCTGGTTGACTTTCAGTCTTAGACTGCAGTTTGCAAGGACTTTTGATTCCAATGGGGAATTAGTCTGGCTATCAAATTATTTTCCTTTTTAATCAAATATTAGTCATGTGAGCATACTTTTGATGTTTCTCCTCAGTTGGTTTCCACTCACTGAGCACCAAAATAAAGATCAAAGTACAATGATTCAGAATTTCTTTTTTCTTTCCTGGATTCTGGAATGTTACCTTACGATGCTGCCACAAGAGACTGTTAACAGTCTGATTCATTCTTTTAAACTGCTGTTTTCAACTTTTCTTGGATCAAATCATTACAAAGACAATGGAGACACTTTCCTTTAGCACAATTAACCTTGTGATGGCTACCCAGTTTTTCCCGTCTACACATGCCAAACACCTATCAAATGACTTCAAGTCAGGAGTTTCTCAGTTGCATCTAAGTTATTTCTTGAAATTAAATGTTTCCCCTGTTGGATGAATTGCAAGACGTATTGCATGTCAGGTCTTGCCCAACATTATTTACTTTGACCTTACGAAAGCTTTTGTGGCTTAATAATAAAGACAAAACTCCATTTCCATTCTTCAAAATCTAATGGAATGTCTTCCCAGAGAAGAGCAGGTTATTATAACACCAAAGGAGGGAAGAAGTCTTTAAATGGAAAGGGTGGACATGAGTGTGACAGTTAGGTGTCCGCAAAATTTTGGCCTTCAAAAGTACACATACAGTACTTTGTCAACCAAGAGCACATAATACATTTATTGTTATACATTCCTGTGTATACCTTGTTACTATAGAAAGATAATATGACCAGATTAACCGCAAAAAAGCAATGCATGCCATTTTCATAGACACACACACAGAAGCTTTAAACCCCCACATTTTTACAAAAACTGACCAAAAGCATGTGCAATGACCAGCAATGTGTCATGACGAGGCCAGTTGCATTGCTTATTTTTGAAAACAAAACTACAAGGCGTGCAATACAGCAGCTGCTGTGAGTGAACTAAATGTGTTTAATGGGTTTTTGGAGAATGTTGTAGCCAAGAAAAAGGATGGTTACCGTATTACTGTCATGACAGTCACTCCAGCATTAATGAACTAAATATACTGTATGAGTCTATTAATGTCTGCATGTTTTCTGTGCAATAGGACATTATGTGATTTGGATGTTGTGTGAAAATCACTTTCAAAGCCATGTGGGATTCTGTAGTGTAAGCGCTGTCATAAAGTTTGTTTGTAGGGCCTTTAGGGTCTTTTTTGTCTTTTTTTTACCACTATTTAACATTCTACCTTTCAGTCCTATTGTAGCATACATGTATGTGTTGTTTGGCGATGTACTGTCATATGCTCACCGAATTCCTATTCTGAAGATATTATTTAATCCCATAATCATCATCTTCTGCAGTTTGACTGTGTCATCATGGTAAAAGGACCAGACAAGATTACCGGCATGTGGAAGGTTGAGGACTGTGAAGAGAAACGAGGTTTCGTTTGCAAGAGAAATATCGGTGAGTGACAGTAGCCGCAGCACAAACTATCACGATAATCAAACACATTTGTACATTACAAAACTATTTTAATTAGATGCTTATTAGGAATGTGTGTTTAATCTGCTCCAGATTCTCAGGTCCAAGTTCCGGCGACAACAGTGTCATCGGCATCATATTTTAAACTGGGAAATAATTCATATAAGGTACAGGCTGAGAAGATGAGCTGGGATGAAGCAAGGAGGCAGTGCAAAGCAGATGATGCTGATTTAGCTAGTGTGTTAGACTCTGTTACTCAGGCCTTCATCACACTCAGAACTGGAAAATTGAAAGAGCCTATTTGGATCGGCCTAAACAGCAATGCGGTAAGCACATCAAACAGTTTACGTAGAGACGCCTAAAAAAAAAACACTTGCAGGATTGCAATAATAATTTTGATAATGGTGGGTTGTGATTTCCATCACTGTGCAATGTAACTGGCTGTGCTTTATGGACATCTGGATGTCAACCCATGGGAAGATGAGCTCCAGTAGTAGGTGGTTCACACACCAATCCTCATCTGAGTGTGTCTTCCTTCCTGTCGTTTGTAGACTGGTGGACGATATCGCTGGATGGATAACTGGTTACTGCGCTTTACTAAATGGGCTGTAGGTGAACCACTGAGGAATCAGGCCTGTGTATACATCGACACAGATGGAACATGGAAAACATCAGACTGCAGCAAAAGCTACTACTCTCTCTGCAAACGCTCACCAGGTAGGTGCTTAAGCTCATTATACCATACATGCACAGGGTTTTCACTGGTTGCATAATTCTAAATGCTATTGTATTTGTGCTTTTGCCTTTGAAAAAAAACGTAGCAAATACAACCGGATCAATATATTCTGTAAAAATGTGTTTTTGTCAATTGTATAGAAATTCTAGAAACGTTTTCTGTTTACAGATATTGCACCCACTGAGCCCCCTCAGCTTCCAGGACGTTGCCCAGAACCAAAGAAATCCAAGGTCTGGGTACCTTTCCGAGGACATTGTTATGTTTTCATAGCCTCAAGGAATGAGAACTGGGCCCATGCTTCAGTGGAGTGTATGAGAATGGGTAGGCCTATGTAAATATTTCATATATTTCAATTCTGTCCATACAGTATATCACCCTTTTATATTTGGATAGCACAGTGATTTAGTGGCTAGCAGTGCCGTGTTGCACTTCCATGGCTGGGGGATTTAATCTCATCTCTGTTCTGTGTGTGTGGAGTTTGCATGTTCTCCCCATGCTTAGTAGGTTTCCTCCATGTACTCTAGTTTTCTTTCACAGTCCAAAGACATGCCCAATAGGTTAATTGCTCTCCAAATTGCTCATAGCATGACTGGGTGTGTGAGTGTCCATCCAGAGTGTACCCTGCCTGGGATAGGCTCCAGGCTCCACTCGACAGAGGATAATCTGTATAGATAAGTCCTGGGATCACCTACTTCCACTTGCTTAGATTTTCCAGTGCTTCTGAGTTTTTCAAGGTTTTGTGCAATTACTGTAGCTTTAGTGTAGAGTTTGGAAACATATTTTAATGGTATTATGTTAAAATGAAATCATGCATTATGGAATGGAACTTTAACTTCAACACCTACAGTATAAAGTCTGATTGTCTTCAAGTCATATGGCTTCTAGCCCTGAATTGTTAGCATATACTGTATCAAATTTATACATTTTTTTAAATTTATAAAATGGGTATTAAATGGTTTAAATTAACATGAATTTGTAAGCAAATGTTAGCTAATAATAATTCTCAACCTTTATGCACAGGTGCATCATTAGTGAGCGTAGAGGATGCAGTGGAGTCCACCTTCATCCGGCAGAATATCGAGATTCTTCACGATGAGTCCAGATCTTTCTGGATTGGCCTTCACCGCAGCTACACAGGTTTAAAACCTATTCATATTATTACTTCTCGAGTTCAGAGTAGCTTCACTATCAAATTTGAGTCAGCCAAAGGAGCCTATACAGTATGTAAGTATGTGCAAGTAAGAAGTGTGTCTATCTGTCAGGCGAGTGGATGTGGATCGATAACACTGTGGTGGACTACATCAATTGGGCACCACGTTCACCCGGTGTGCAAGGCGACTGTGTGGAGGCCAAATCAGAAACTGGCTTGTGGGTAAACTCTCACTGTAGTGCATACAGAGGCTATATCTGCAAAACCGCCAAAAGTAAGTCACACACACACACACACATCAGTCTATAACTGGTGCCTTATACAAAAAAAAACATTTTTATTTCTCTTTTTTATGGCATTCAATGTATCTTAAGATGATTATATAATTTAATCTTATGCACGCATGCTTTTTCAGTTATACCACCAACTGAGAAACAGCCGGCAGTTCGTGAGTAAAACACGTCATTTACTTTAAATCAACTGCACTGACATTTTAATAATAGTAATAATATGTAAAAAAAAAAAATATATATATATATATATTTTTTTATAAATAAACGTCCATCTCAGTTTTTTCAGTACTCTAATTATTCATTTTTCCCTGCAGAGCCACATGTGGAAGAGGGCTCTCATGGCTACGCCGGCATCGCTATAGCAATCGTGTTGGTGATTATTGCTGTTGCAGGACTTGCTGGCTTCCTCTTCTACAAAAGACCATCTTTGCCGGTCGTCGGGGAGTGTACGTTTGATAACACGCTCTACTTTAACAACCCTACACGAGCTACGACTACCGTAGACACCAAGGGACTGGTGACCAACATGGAACAAAATGAGCAAGCATAACACACAATGCCTGTATAAAAGACAAAAAAGAGTGTTTTTAAATAATCAGAAATGTATAGATGAATTTTGTACATCACCAATCTGCTCAGTTGTAGAACTATTTCTGCTCGGACTTTAATATAGAGAAAACACACTGACCACGCTGCTAGACATGAGATGATATAATCACATGTTGCTTAAATGACATCATACAGTAGCCCTGGCTTTAATCGTAAAAAATGTTCAAGATAGTAAAAGACAATGTAAATGTCTATACCACCAAAGTTTTATTCCCAGAGATCATCTTTATTGTTTTTTATTTGAATGTTTTGAAATTGTAAATATATGAACAAAAAAATAATAATACAATAAAAAAACTACAAAGGAATAAAGTAAGACATATTTGTTGTTTAAGATGTTCTAGATATTTTTGTTCTGCTTCATGAACTGTAAAGCATTTAAAAAAGTTTGAGTCAGAATATATAATAATGTTCTGATCTCTCTCTCTCTCTTGCATACAATCAACCCAATTACAATCCTTGCAAAAATAAGGCACATATTGCCATAGCAACCACTGACCTAAGAGCCTGAACCGGAGGCTACTAATCCTGTGCCTGCAGTGGGCACTAGCATACTTGCTCATTAAAGCGTTTTCCCCTCTGCTCTGGAATTCATGCCGATGACGAAGAGAATATTCTTTTCTTCAGCTACACAGTGGACTGAAAGGAAAAATAAAGGCCAGTAAATTCATCGTTAAAGTTGAGATTTAAAGGGTAGATTGTGATGATTTTTTAATCTTGAAGTTACAAAAACTAATACTAGTTATGGAGAGCAATTAGATTTTGTTTATACTGTAGCTGATGGATGGGTAGAGTTGATGTGTGCATTTTTCAGTGCTTGTGTACTGGCTTAGATACTGTGTTCAGGAAGTGTGATGTTAACATGCCTCATAATTTAACATAAAACCCATCCTTTCCCCCTTTTTCTTATTTTCTAATTTTCTACAGAAATGCTTACTGGCTAGAATAGACGTTAGTATAAAAGCTTAAAGTAGCTAATTAATCTGACTTTTCTCCAGCCTCCTGCTATTGCAAAGACTCTTTGAAAAGAGAAAAAAAAAAGAAGTGCCCTAATCCACTTTGATTTTCACATACTATTGTTTCTTTCCATTTTATTTCATCCCCCTGCCTTTTATCCCAGTTTTTTTTTTTTTGTAGTTTGTATTGGAAACTTCATTAGCTTGTGTTTCTTTCCTTCTTTATCCTGTGCAGGTCTCGGTTATTGTGAGCATGTGTACATGCAGGTGTGTGTGAGCTGCAATGTGCAGGTTGTATAGATTATGGCCTGTTCTGGGTCTTCTTAATGGCCTGTGTAATTGGATGCCTGTAGCAAAAAGCCAGGAAGCCTTGCGAAGAGAAGATGTTCCTTCTTTTGTTAATGAGCTCTTCAGGACGGTCGAGTGTCCAGAAAACCAGCAGCTCTGTGAGAAGGTGCGGAATAGAGGTCTCACCTACTGACCTCAATCCAAAAATTACCCTGTCCCTGCTCAACACTCCCTTCCTCCCTCACTCACTCACTCACTCACTCACTCATCATCTATACCGCTTTATCCTGTATACAGGGTCGCAGGGGGCATGGAGCCTATCCCAGAAGACCTAGGGTACGAGGCAGGGTACACCCTGGACAAGGTGGCAATCCATCGCAGGGCTCACACACACACACGCTCATTCTTACACTATGACAATTTGAAAACGCCAGTAAACAGAATCTGCATGTCTTTGGACTGTGGGATTAAACCCTCCATGCACACAGTCCAGTCGCTGGGCGGGAATTAAACCTGGACCCTGGAGGTGCCAAGCGACAGTGCTAACCACATTTAGTTCATTTAATCAGATATAGTAACAAAAATACATATTACATTAGACTGTGTTTAAGGAAAGAAAAGAAAAATCTGAACATATGATAAAATAAAATGATGTACTATTTGCAAAGCCAATCCACATCAACCCAGTACTTTGATAGAAGAATTATTAAACACATTTCTAATGATAGACCACTCAAACACTCCAAAAGCTCTGGTATTTTATTATTTAAAATTATTTCTTTTTTCATCATACTTTAAATTATGCCCAATTATTACTTGTTTATATCTTAGTGTATTTCATCACTAGTTTACAGCCAGTTCTTTAAATCTATAATCTCAGAAATCCCACTAAGTTTTAGCCAGAAGAATGATTGTTAAGTTGAGATGTGACCTGAAGCTTCCTTATTACAGCTTTACCTTTAATGTCAACACGTGTTTTTAATTTCCGAGTATGTGTCCATGCATGTCACTTTGGAGGCATGGGAAAAAGACTGGGTATGATGACTGAAGAGGTTTATTTTGTGCTCTGTGTCTTTGTATGCATGTGATTAGGCAATCCTGTACAAAGCCTGTTCTCTAAGTACAGAGAGCGGCTTAATGGCATGTTTTTCTGACAGATTCAAAGAGGTCTTTGTGTGTGTGTGTGTGTGTGTGTGTGTGTGTGTGTGTTTTCTTTTCTAAAAGGTCCCATTTTAAGAGACTATGTCTTACTTATCCTAGGTTAATTTACATGAGATATAACATTGTTGGGACAATGCAGTAAGTTTTTGTGCTTTTTCCTTACAGTAATGTGCTAAAGTCTTGAGCCACCACTCATTTCTTTATATTTTGCTTCCAAAGAGCCACATACCTACAGTATGTCATTCGAGCATAAAAAAACATTTGATTTGTAACCTGTAAGAAACAGGTGCAGGTGAGGATGGATGATCAGGCTGGAGGTTAGTATAATCGTGATGCTGATCGGTTGGAAATGAGGGGAAATGAGGTTGCTGCTGAGGTTGGTACATACAGTAAACAATAATTTTTTTTTACTGTAAATTGCATCTTTTGACACTTTGCAGCCTGTCACAGTAAAACATTTGCTCCCATTTCTATAATTTTACCTACACAATTTAATTACAATGAAATTGATGACACAATAATTTTTTTTAAAAATTTGAATAAATCAGTAAAATGAATAAATCAGGGTCTCAAGACTTTTGCACAGTCCTGTAGGTGAATCAACATTATACAGTATTCTAGATAAATCATCCTGTCTTATATGCAATCTAAGCTTGGAGCCCTTTTAACATTTCTGTTTCTAATTACCTATGCTTTTTTATTAGTGTCTTCCTCAAGATTGGTTAATGTCAGAAGTGGCGGATGATGGGAATGACCTCATCAGTGAGGACACCTACCTTAAAATATTCACCATGTTCCTTTATTATATCATCAACATGAGGCAGATTTGTTCCTCCAATGCCTCATCTTTGTCAACCTCCTCCTCCTCCTTTTCACCTGTATATCACAATTTCTCATACTGCCTCCAAGCTCTGACTTCACTCCACTCATCAGAAGATGAACATTTCCTGTCAACCAATGAAACAGAGAGCATCCTGCAACTCATCAGCCAACCAGAAAAAAGTCCTGCCTCAAAACACACACAGGTTGCTGGTCTTAAAACATCTGAATTTCAAGAAAATTTATACAAGTTTTTATGTATAAGAGATATTTTGCAATTCCTGTACAGTAATACAGATGATAAATAAATGTAGTATTCTTTGTAACACATGTGCAGGGCTACGAACTGTCAATGCTTGCATGTCTGTGTGTGCTCTCAGTGCATTGATGCTGCACACCTGATGAAGGAAGTGGGCGTGACTGATGAACAAGGTGTTGATTCATCCTCTGTTCCTCTATTGGCTGTGGCTATTATCAATCACTTGCGCCAAGGTCATTGTTTGAAGAAACAAAATCTTCCCGCGCCTGATTTCTTCACTAATTACATCTTCTATTCTCTCAACCGAACCAGTGACCTCCACATCATGGGTAACTACAAACACAAGAAACTACACACACAGAACAATGTTAGGGAAGTATAGCAGAGCCAAAATTCCCTAAAGCAAAATACTATTTTGGATTACATGAACTAAATAAAAAACATAGTGGTTGGCAGTGTCACCTTCAACCTTCGTCCGGGTTCAATTCCCGCCTTGGGGTCTCTGTGCATGGAGTTTGCATGTTCTCCAAGTCCTTAATGGGTTTCCTCCTGGCACTCTGGTTTCCTCCCACAGCGTAAAGATGTGCAGATTAGGCCAATTGGTGTCTCAAATTGCTCGTAGCATGTGAATGCTGACCGAATGTCCTTCCATAGTTGTGAAAATGGGAATAAATACTATGATCATCATTGCCCACCAATATCCCTAGTCGGACTACAGAGGTTCCTGGATAGATGGGAAAAAGCTTGTTGCAATAAAAATGCTTGAAATGTTCAGTACTGCAAATTATTGCAATTATTTTAAGCATATATAAAAGTAAATTGACCTTACTAAATTGTTGTTCGAAAATATATTCGATTGTTAAAAATAACAATTCATTATTTTTCAACCTTGTAAATTCAGCCTGCCAAAATTTAGGTATTAAAATTTCAGTGTGTGTATATATGTACAAAGGACAGATGTTACTTATTGTTTATACAGATCTGCAACAGCTGTTACACCTTCTTGGTGTTGGTGGAGCTGGCTCAAACAAATCCCAAGGCAGGAGAATGAGGAGCACAACAGGACCGTCCGCCAATACTTATAATCAGGAATTACTAAGAGAAACCAGAGACTGGACGCAGGTACAGTACAAGTATCATTTTAATGATACAAGTTTAATTCAAGTCAACAAGTTCAACATGCTGAATGCAGGTTTGCTGCACAGCTATAAACTGATTGTGTAGAGTGTCTTTATGAATCTTGAAATCTATATCCGCATTTAGATGTGCTTCTCAGCTAGCCAGCTGCTGGACATCTTTGTCCTAGATCCTTTCACACCAATCTCCAGAGATCACTTCAAAGACATCTGTCCTGCAATAATTCAACAGCTGCTGGGTGATTCCTGTAACCCTACACAATCAATAGCTAGGAAATCAGCACCAAGTGACATTGAGAGTAAGACTCATTATGGATCATTGACTTATTACTTTAAGTCTATTTAAACTTTTTGTTTAAATGTAATTTGGGTATTTGTAGTCTGAAGAATTTGTGGTAATTCTTGGCAAGTATGTTTAGCACATAACTTTCACTTTAGTTTAAAGGAAATAAAATCATCATGGTGTTGACTTGTCTTTCAAAGTTCAATACACTAACTGGTTACAAAAAAAAAAATCACCAGTCCAATTACTGGATTAAGCCAAGAAAACAAATGGAAAGGAATTGAAATAACTGGAATTGGGTTAAACATTTTACAAAATGTGGTGAAGGAAGAAAACCATAAATAAAGATCACTTATGTGCTTGGTGAAGTTGCATTATAAAAGATGACCAGTAGAAAACAGTTATGTGTAATATTGAAAGTAAAAGCATTTTCACATAAATAATGGGACACACAAGATCAAAATCAGAAGTGTCTGACTTGGGCTAAGGAGAAAAATAACTGGACCTTTGCTCATTGGTCTAAAGTCCTCTTTTTAGATGAAAGTAAATTTTGCATTTAATTTGGAAATAAAGGTCCCAGAATCTGGAAGAAATAGTCAAACATAATGCACGTTTCTTTAAGATCAGTGTGAAATTTTCACATGAAGTAATGATTCGGGACGCCATGCCATCTGCTGGTCCAATGTGTTTTATCAAGACCAAAGTCAACCCAGGCATCTACCAGGAGATTTTTTGAGCACTACTTGCTATTGTCTGCTGACCAGCTTCAGGAAATATTATAATCATTTAAGATTCAGGACATTGACTTTTCATCTGTAAGCAATAATTATTACAAAATAAAATAAAATAAATAAATAATAATTAAACATTTAATTTTGTGTAATGAATTTAGAATATACGAAATTTTCACTTTTTGAATTAAATTGCAAGAAAAAAGAACATCACCTTGCCATGATATTCTAATTGATAGAGATGCATTGTAAACAAATCTGTATGCTATCTAAACATACACATGAAATTTTTAATAAAAGAAAAAACATTAAATAGCAAATAAAATGCAGTATGGAGTCAATCAGTAAAATACACAATACAGTACATATTTTTCTCTGCATGAATAAGTAATATCTATATCTTCCTTCAATAGAGTATGGTTACAGTTCAGTTGCTGTGTTGCTGATCACGGTGGGTTCAATGTTGGGGATTTGCCTGATCTTCTTTAGCTCCTGTCAGAAGACGTACAATCTCATCCTGCAGCTGTTTGTTGGGCTTGCTGTGGGCACACTGTCCGGAGACGCCCTGCTCCATTTAATACCAGAGGTAGCCAGCTGAACTCTAGATTATAACCTATACATATTTACATACCTGTACATATATACATTTTCTTAAATACTGTACCTTAAACTCTACACCACTGTACCTATGCCAATTTTTTTTTAGAAAATATGTATTTTGGTGTCTACGTCAAAACTCCAATATACAGTATGTGTATAGTTACTCTGAGTGTCCTCCAGGATTCATAAACAGGGCTAACAAGTATCTTTTTAGTTCAAAGTTTGTTTTAGTGTAAAATTTGTCCTTGTGTTATGAATGGATGTAAATTGCTGTTATTAATATTCACGTTTGTGCCAATATTTTCCAACTAATTTAAAGATCATTGGCCTTCATGATGACAGCCAGGATGATGACCTTAACCTCAAACCAAAAGAATACCTGTGGAAGATCATGGGCATAATCGCTGGGATCTATGGCTTTTTTCTTATTGAAAGAATATTCTCATTTGTGATGTTATCTCATGGCCATGTAAGAATTTCCAAAATTACTTTTTTGTGCTTTGTGCTTTGGGCACTGTCATGATGGAACACATTCAGGCCCTTTAGTACAACACAAATACATTTCAAACTGTCTGGTGTCTGTATACTTGCGTCCATATACTGTATCAAATATTTTAATCTTTGCATCTTGACATGAAAGATGTTATAACATCTATAATCTCCAGGATCTTTTTAAAACAGTGCCATCTAGTGACTGGAGTCTGTGTTCCTTTATACTTTAATATTGAACTCCATATGTGTATATTTGTGTGTATGTTATTTATCCAAGTATATCCTGGATTTATGTACTTTATATCTCAGTATGCAGTGTTGTGGTTTATCTCACAGAGTCATTCACATGGCGTCTCTATGGAGGCGAGCTGCAATGGAGAAGGTCAGAGAGGGAAATCATTGTCTACCATCCAACTGGTTAGTGTGTACAGTATTATGTATCCTATGCAGCTGCATTATGTCTGTCAAATACTATATTTTGTTCCAGAGATATTAGTGAGGATTTTTGGCACAGTCTACCTTAACAGACCTGGTAAATTTGTGTGCAGAGAACATTAGAGGAGACAGAGTGCACAGAAATACAGCCAGTGGAGCCTAGCATCGACCCTGATCATCAACAGAGTAAGTGAACGGTATGTCATTATACTAGTCATTATCAACTTAGCAGGCTAATTTCTTTTTGTTCCCATTTCTCCCAGAACATGGCATTTCACTGCTGGCTGCAATGGTGATAGTAGGCGACAGCCTCCATAATTTTGCAGATGGTTTGGTGGTGGGAGCAGCCTTCTGCAACTCAGTCGAAACTGGCATGGCAACAACGGTAGCTATCCTGTGCCATGAGATTCCCCATGAAATGGGTGAGTTGTGATTCAAGTTGAATTTTTATCTAAAAATCTCTTTTTCCCCCCATTTTTACATAATCATAGTACTGTATATAAGCATTCACATTTATGGTATTTGGCAGATGCCCTTATCCAGGGTGATGTACATTTACACATTATACAACTGAGCAGTTGGGGTTTAAGGGCATCACTCATGGGCCCAACAGTGGCAGCTTGCTGCTGCTGGGTTATATAACCTGTGACCTCCCAATCAGCAGTCCTTGCAGTTGGATTAAATTATAAATATAAATTATTAATTAAATTATAATCCTTGGAAAAAAAAAAAAAAGATAAATTCTGTTATGCAAAGCAGAGATGTTAGGTTTGAATTCTGATTGATTGGAATTTTCAGCAGTTCTGGCTGCAGAACAAATCCCAGTTATGTAATAACGCACTTGTTCATTCCCTATACTGCTTATTTTGGAGCATAACCTAGAAAACTCAGCGGGATACAACCTGGACCGGGTGCCAATCCATCGGAGTGTACAAGCGTGCACACACTCATACACTCACTTACATGGTATACTTGCATGCTTTTGGACTGTGGGAAGAAAAAAAAAGGGCACCTGGAGAAAATCCACCAACCACGCAAAGTGTGAATCGAACCCTCGACCTTGATTGACATACTGTAGGTGCACCTTCAGGAAGGTGGCTTTAAGATTTCTTTGTAATGTGACAACATACATACAGGAATCAGTATTATAAACCAGACGACTACTGTATGATCTAAGCTTATCAATCTGTTGAATGCAGCATTGTTGTCTCCCTGTAGGTGATTTTGCAGTGTTGCTGAGCTCTGGTCTGTCAGTGAGGCATGCTATGCTCATGAATTTTGTCAGTGCCCTCACAGCCTTCATAGGGCTCTACATCGGCCTCTTTGTCTCCTCAGGAATGGAGGTCCAACAGTGGATCTTTACTGTCACAGCTGGAATATTTCTCTATCTATCTCTGGTAGAGATGGTAAGTCAGATGTTAAAAATAATCAATATTCAGATTTTTTTTTGTGATCGTTTTCACTGATTGAACAATTTATACGTTCCTCATTCAATCCCTTTCTCTCTCCTTCTCTCTCGTCCTCACTTTCCCTGTCTCTTTCATTAGATGCCTGAGATGAGTAGAGTTTCCTCTCCACATCCATTTCTAATATTTATTCTACAGAATATCGGGCTGCTGGGGGGCTGGGCATGTTTACTGCTTCTAGCGCTTTTTGAACACAAACTCACTTTTTAACACTTACTGTACAGTATGCGTGCACAGCAGAATAAAAATATTATGTTTTTAAGCCCCACGTTTTAGCCCCAACCAAAAGTTTCTGGAAGCAAATGTACAGTTTAGTACTGCTGTGTCCCCAATACCTAGCCCAGAACTAAACTACATATTTTCATAGATTTTTTTTTCCTGTGTGTGGCAGCATATTTAATAATAAATCATTTGTAACTGTATGCCAATGTTGAGTGGATTCACATACATCAGGAGAAAAAGTAACATGCTATTCACATGTAATGTCACAACACACTGAGGCTGTAATGCTTTTCTTGTTTTACCAAAATCTTAATGTAGTCTGATTTATCAAAACCTTCAGTACCAACAAGAGCACAATGACCAAAACAAATAGCACAGTTACAGTAGGTGCATTAAATAATCAATACGTTGTTATGTAAGATTTTTTTTTTTTTTTTTTTGGGGGGGTTTGGGGGTCTTACTATGCTCAAAACTTGGCAGACAGGTTGGAATCTGCATTGGGATGCCTGAGAGTCGTGTGGTTACATAAGATTTTGCTGCATAGCTCATGTAGGCACAAGAAACTCGGTGCACATTTAGAGCTCACTGAACCAAACAACTTTCGCACTGCATGTCATGGGCTCAATTCAACACGAGGCCCGTTATTTTGTGGTGTTCGCAATAACGCACCCAAAAGATTTTGTTATACTCTCCCTAGGGAATTTATACGATCTGCACCAAACTGGGTCGATGTGATCTAAAGACATTGAAGATGCAAAATTTGTAAAGAAATACAAATTAAAACTACAAGAAGCTCTCTATCACTCAATCATTCTCTATATTGCTTGTCCTGATGGTCACTCTAAAAGAGCTTCAGTCCTTCTCGATGGAGAGAGGAGAACCTTCCAAAAGAACAACCGAACAACCATCTCTGCAGCTCTCCACCAATCAGGCTTGTAAAGTATGGTAGAGTGGCCAGAAGCCACTCCTCAGTAAAACTGAAGTTTTCCAAAAGGCACCTGAAGGACTCTAAGACCATAAGAAACACCTTTGGCCAAAGTATTTTTGCCTATGATGCTACAAGATGATTTTTTGTCTGAGGTCTACAAACAATTCCTTGGATTTCTTGGACATAAATTGTTAACTGTAGAACCCTATATAGACAGGTGTGTTTCTTTTGAAATCATGTCCAATTAACTCAATTTACCACAGGTGGACTTTAATCAAGTTCTAAAAACATCTCGAAAATGATCAGTAGAAACAGGATGCAGCTGAGGCTCAATTTTAAGTATGTACATGTGATTTTTTTTTTTTTTAATAAATTTTCAAAGATTTCAAACAAATTTCTTTCATGTTTTAATTATGGGGTATTGTTTGTAGAATGTTAAGGAATATAATGCATTAAATCCATTTAAAAAAAAAGCTTGAACATAGAAAAATGTGGAAAAGAAGTGAAGTGCTGTGAATACTTTCCGGATGTACTGTAAATACACAGATTTCTCTTTTTGTTTTTGGGATGTAATTGAACAAACGTGTTGTGTCAGTGTTATTAATGAAGTGCAATGCGTCAATTTATCTTAAGTGTAATCTAATAGATTTAATTTATAAACTTGTAAAACTGACTGGGTATATGTTACTCAAAGGGTGTATAAGATCATGTAGAACTCATGGTCACTAGATGCCTCCAAATTACTATAAGATCTGTATTCTCTCTCTTTCTGTCTCTCTCTCTCTCCTTTGAGGTAAACTCTTGAAGAATATATATATATTCTATATATACAGTATAAGAAATCTAAAGGCCATACAACAAGAAGTGGGGACAAGAAAAGGATTTGCTCATGATCCTAATCTTACAGGTTTAAGTACAGTGGATGCTTGGCATGGGATTTTGGCTGCTTCAGGGACAGGTTCGCTAGTCTTTGCTGATGATGTCACTCAATGCAGTAGAATTCATTATTAAGCCTGCAGAAAGATTGTGTCTGCCAGGTTACAGGGGATTGAATCTACTGTAACTGGGAGGAACTTTATCATGCAGGAAGACAAAGACCCAAAAACACAACACAACAAAGGACTTCATCAGGGCCAGGTTGACCACATTTTGATTTCTGCTTTTCTTTAAATTGAACTATAATTCTATTAATGGTAAAAAGCTGCTTTTCATGATTTGTCTCTTGGACAGTCCACCCACAGATTGAGCAATATTTTGGACTGTTGGAAATTTCTTTGGAATTTTGACTTTTAGCCAGGCTTTAAGTTTGATATATTGTGAAAAGAAGGGAACAAATAGTAGTCATAATAACGATAACTAATGTTGGTTAGAGATGAGGGAAAAATCAGTTCAGTGATATATTGCAATTCTTTTTTTGGGAATTTATGCATCTCATTATAGTCATTTATATGTTTTGCTTTTTTTTTTTTTAAATAAACATACATAGGGTTCAGGATTGTACAGTATTGAGTGACATATCCTTTTTACAGCACAACATAGGCAATACAATGAACTGAATTTTATTTAATTTTAACTGATTATGGAAACATGTCCAGGGTATACCTGCTTTGTGCCCTGCGACCCTGAATACAGGACTAAGCAATAATGACAATGAGTAAGTGAGAGTAATTATAGAAACATAATTAATCACATACAGAGATGTCTACACAGTAGACTGCCTACACAGAAATAGTACAGATATACACGATCACGTGTTTTCAGATGTTTCTGTAACAATAATAATAATAATAATAATAATAATAATAATAATACGCTTATTTTAAGACTTTTTGCAATGTCATTCCCATATTATGGTAGTGGTAAAATTTACATATTATAAAAGTAATGATAACTTGTGTTCTATCTACATATCCAAAAGTCCAAATACACATTGTTAACACACACCGGCAAGGCTTTCATAGGGGCAAATATATTTAGAAATTGTCATTGACCGATGCTTTGTTGTCAGCACAGATCTGTGCCACTTTAGCTTAAAGGGTTTAATTTAAATTTGTGTCTGAGTGGGTAAAATATCACCATTCTGCTATAATCCTATCAGTAGCTTGTTCTAAACTATTAACACAGCATTATGTGTGACAAGAGCAAACTATTTGCTAAGTTTGTTTAGAAATGTAACAAAATCTAAAAAATAATAATAAAAATAATAAAGGCGTGATACTTCACAATACAGATTGAAATGCCACGTACTGCAGGTATTGTTATAATTTTTTATCAAGTGTGCACTTTTATCGATAAAAATTAATTATTTGTTTATTTTTTGACAATGTTGTGTGTTTCATTACCTATTTCTGACACAAGCAAACATGGATTAAGAAAGAGATCCTTCTAGCTGGATCTGCAATTACTCCAGAAGTTCTTTATACTCTACACATAGAGACATGCATGGAATTCATTTTAGCCCACTCTCAGTGATAGTCATCTTAAATCATCAAGGCGCGTCTTTGTGGAACCAAAGGCACCCCATATAGGGATCTTAGCCATTTATATTATGATGCTGCACTTTATTACAATGTTTTTTGTGTGTCTGTATGATACAATCTCACAAAGTTGTAACCCAAAAAGGGCAAGTTAATGATATCTTGCTGAGCTATGCCATTAAAGCTTATGACCACAAATAAAATATAATTATAAACAAAAGTATAATAACAAGATAAATGTCTACCGATTAGATTCATTTTGAAAGGAAGAAGCTACAGTATTGCCCTGTTGTGGCACAGATGAAACTCTTCAGCAGATCAGTGGCACATTACAGAATGTGCAAAGTTTGGACCAAATCAACACCAGACTCTGGGACACAGTGTAAACAAAGAAGACATGCAGAAGATAATGAGAAGGCCAAGTTTATCTGGTTTCATCAGAAATATATGAGTAATGGATTTCATTTCAGCAACTTTATAAAAGGTGCTGATAGATAATGAAAATATTGTTTTCAAATCTGGCATACTAGACTAGTTATCCATATTATTTGCTGTATTTTTTTATAATAAGAAAGTGCTCATTTAACCTGTATTGAAGAGCAACTGCAAATTGTGACAGCTGTGATTCTGGCCATACACGAGGCCTCAAGTCAAGCTCTGCAGGTAATCACGTTCATTATAGCAATAATGTGATTTAGCTTTTATATAACAGTTTTAAACTTTTTTAATGAAAATCGAATAACAGGCAGTAAGATTGTTTGTCTCACTGTTGCCTTGCACCTTCAGGGTTGTTGAACTGGTTCTCCAGGAAGTCTGCTTTTCTCACACAGTCCGAAAACATGAATTGGAGGCTGACTGGTTATACGGAAATTTCCCATGGTGTTTTAATAAGTGTGCTTCTGCCCTTATGGGTTGCCACCCCTCCCAGAGTGTCCACTTCCCTGCTCCCTTGGATAGGCTCCAGTCCAACCACATCCCCACCATCCACACACAGAATAAGTGATATAAATGGAAATTGAGTAACTAACAAGAGTGAATGCAGTACTTTACCAAAGAGGTCACAATCAGTGATGGATTTCCCTTTTTCTTTTTATGTTTCTTTGGTAAGCTTTTATATTTTAAGCCAGAAATTATCTTCATTAAAAAAAACCTGTTCAGTAATAACATTGCTA